>NC_133334.1:8199939-8202439 GCF_042186555.1 Aquarana catesbeiana | reverse complement strand
ATGGATTTTGACTGCCAGGTCTGGCCCATCGATGTAGCACTTATAAAATCCCCCATCTAAAGTTTATGTACCAATTCTCGGGGGGTGTTAAAATCCCTTCCTTTCCTCCACACATCTTTATATAAAAGAGTATCAGAAGGTGCCGTTATCAGTCTAGTAGAACCTCCAATATACATTGGAAGCTACAGAACATGTATCGTATTTATTGGCGTATAACACACACCCCAAGTTTAGGAGGGCATTTTAAGGAAAAAAACTTTTAGGAGGGAAGTTTAAGGGGAAAAAAAAATACATTTAAATGCCCATCAATGTAGAATGAACAGTGTTCATCTGCAGCCTTGCCCAGTGCAGCCGTTTGCAACATTTGTTTAAATTTGCCGCCGAGCCTGTGGGTTGTAATGCCGCCCCGCCTCCCTGCTGTTTCAGAGAGGATGAGAGGAGCAAGCGCTGCCGAAAAAGACAGAGCCGAGTGTATGGTGTGCTCGGCTCGCAGTCCCGTCATTGGACCTGTGTGATGTCCATTATAGGAGCTGGGCGGGACTGCGAGCGGAGCCAAGCACACCGTACACTCGGCTCGGTCTTTTTCGGCAGCGCTCGCTCTTTTTCGGCTCAGACAGTGGGGATCGGCGTATAACACACACCCACGATTTTCCCCTGATTTTCAGAAAAAAGTGCGTGTTATACGCCAATAAATACGGTAATTACCAAACATCTTCTACACGTCATCCCTCCCTTGTATGTCAGTCAGTACGGTGTGTTCTCCTCTCCGGACCGCACACTCCACTATAATACTTATCTTATGCCAATTGTAGTAATCTAAACGTTGTATACATGAGGGTACATCAAGATTCGGTTGAATTGAATAAACGTGTCAATAAAGGATTTATGAGTGAAAGCCAAGTAGTTATACCAAAGACACAAGACAAGCCCACCGAGTCCCAACACTTCTATGCAGCCAAACCCGTCACACTTACCTTAATGAGATCCATCAGCTCCTGGGACAACACCTGAGGGACGGTGGGCAGTTTCCCTTGCCGGATTTCATGCCACTGGTCTCCGTTGGATGGGAGAGGATCGGTGCCGGCAGCACACCACACAGTCAGTGCCAGGGCAAATATGTCCGCTTTGGGCAGCTGAGAGTATTCCTGCAGGAAAGATTGTAAACGATCAGTCACAGTGCACTCCGTCCAGTCACTATTTTTCTGTTACAGGCCAACTTGTGTTTGGTACATCACCGATTGGCGTGTTTAGACATCAAAATTGAACTCTTCGTGCCGTTCACACCACAAAGGCATGTGGGATATGCAGGAAAGGCTCATTTCCAGTACTGCACACAACACACACAGCCTTCTCCTCTGCTAAGGGTACCAATATATTCCTTACAGCCCCATAAACAGTGCATTTGTGGCCACTGCGGTACCAATGCGATTTGGTGTGGCACTACTTTGTATGGCCTGGTGCGATTTGCAGCCCAAACTAGTGGGCTGCAAGACAAACCAACACCAACCACCACCAAACCAACACCAACCACCACCACCAAAACCAAACCAACACCACCACCACCACCACCACACCACCCCACCCACCAACCACCACCACCACCACCACACCAACCACCCACCCACAACCACACCCACACCACACCCCCACCACCACCACCCACACCAACCACCCACCACACCACCACCACCCAACCACCACCCACCACCACCACCACAACCAACACCCACCACCACCACACACCACCAACCAACCACCACCACCACCACCACCAACCACCACCACCACCACCAACACCAACCACACAACAACCACCACCACCAAACCAACACCAACCACCACCACCACCAACCACACCCACCCCACCACCAACACCAACCACCAACCACCCACCACCACATCCCACCACCACCAACCACCACCACCACCACACCAACAACCAACACCAACCACCATCAAACCAACAACAACCACCACCACCACCATCAAACCAACAACAACCACCACCACCACCAAACCAACAACAACCACCACCACCAAACCAACAACAACCACCACCACCAAACCAACAACAACCACCACCATCAAACCAACAACAACCACCACCACCAAACCAACAACAACCACCACCATCAAACCAACAACAACCACCACCATCAAACCAACAACAACCACCACCATCAAACCAACAACAACCACCACCATCAAACCAACAACAACCACCACCATCAAACCAACAACAACCACCACCATCAAACCAACAACAACCACCACCATCAAACCAACAACAACCACCACCATCAAACCAACAACAACCACCACCATCAAACCAACAACAACCACCACCATCAAACCAACAACAACCACCACCATCAAACCAACAACAACCACCACCATCAAACCAACAACAACCACCACCATCAAACCAACAACAACCACCACCATCAAACCAACAACAACCACCACCATCAAACCAACAACAACCACCACCATCAAACCA
>NC_133334.1:8153711-8199439 GCF_042186555.1 Aquarana catesbeiana | reverse complement strand
TTTATCAAATTGACTTTTTATTGACATTTTTGTCAAACAACAAAAAAAAACACAAGAAAAAAAAAAAGTAGTAAAGGTACAATAAAGAATCTGTAGCGTACACCCCCCGCCACCATCCTATCATGAAAAGACTGACTTTAAAACACCAGAATATATTAAACTTTCACATGGTGATCATCTAGTGATGAAGGAAATCTGTATCTTGGTGATATCTCTCAGACTCTTGTATTAGACTCCTGGGAGTTCCGGTCTATTGATTAATATTGATAATTGCCGGTCACTGCCGCTGTGTAAGCGACCTTTGTACTCTCTCTGATCGGGGATGTCACCTCTGAAGCTCATATCATGAATTGGCACAATCTATTCATAGTAAAGAGCTTGTAATCATTGTGACCTTGTGATATCTAACCACCAGATTCGATGCCCTTTCCAGGTGGCCATTGTTGCTCAGGATCTCTCGGCATTCCACGCGGCCTCCTCAGAAATGAGCCAACAGCAGCATAGCCACCACCTCGTCGCCACCGAGACCAGGCCGGTCACCTTGCTAGCCACGTCCAACGGGACGCAGATAGCAGTGCAGGTAAGTCGGGGGGGGGGGGGGGGGGCCTTTGGTGGGCGGAGCAGAGGAGCAAAGTACAACCTATTGAAGGTAGTTGTGGTGTCAGTGTGTGATCTGGGATTACCGATCAATGTTCTCCTCTAATCCCTGGTTATCTTTGATTATTGATCCTCATCTCTCTCATGTAAACGGTCTGGGATGACACTTTCCCAGCAGTACACATTGATAGGAACTTGGTGTCCTCTACCTAAGCTGGCCATCACATATAAGTAAAGTACAGTGGAACCTTGGATTACGAGTAACGCGGTTAACGAGTGTTTTGAAAGACGAGCGACTTTTTTTTTTTTAAATTCTGACTCGGTTTGCGAGTTGTCTCTCAAAACGAGCAGAATTCAAGCTAATGGGGTGTGCAGTACCGCATTTGGCCAGAGGAGTGGGGGGCGCCGGGGACACTCGGAACGGTTCGGAGCCGTTCGGAAATACTAGGAATGACTCGGAAATACTCCGTTCCTGACTGTTTCCGAGGCTTTCTGAGTTCAGCCGAGCTGTCCCAGAGTATTTCGGAGCCTCTCCGGCGCCACCCCCCCCCCCGGCCATATGCGATATTGCATGTAATAGAAGTCAATGCGGAACTAATTATTTTCGTTTCCATTGACTTCTATGGGGAAACTCGCTTTGATATGCGAGTGCTTTGGATTACGAGCATTCTCCTGGAACGGATTATGCTCGTGATCCAAGGTTCCACTGTATTGTAATACCTTGGATTACGAGCATAGTTGTTTCCAGAAGCATGCTTGTAATCCAAAGCACTCATATATGAAAATGAGTTTCCCCATAGGAATCCATGGAACCTTAGATAATTTGTTCCAGTGCTAGTGTATGCAGTACCACATGTGGCCAGAGGTGGGGGGGCACCATAAACACTCGGAGGCCGCTCGGATGCGCTCAGAGACTATCAGGAAAGGAGTGTCCCGAGAGGGTCCGGGAATCACCGGCGCCCCCCGCAACTCTGGCCAAATGCGGTACTGCACACCCCAGAGGCTTGAATCCTGCTCGTCTTGGGAGACAACTCTCGCAAACCAAGTCAGGGTTTAAAAAAAAAAATAGCTTGTATTGCGAAAACTTTCGTATACCGCGTTACTCACAATCCGAGGTTTCACTGTATATAAAAACAAGGGCTTTTTCACAGCAGTTACGTTGTGGAAATGATCTGCCTTCTACAGATGTGCACGGGTGCCATTAATTCCTAAAGGCAACCCCCCCCCCCCCCCCCGACGCATCTAGCAAACACGGGTGTGGAAGTGGAGACACCGGGAAGTTTCATGCTCAGCTCATTATACATTCTAAAGAAGATGCACCCACAATTTGAATGTAGTGAAAGCGTGTGTAAAGCCTGAGGGGACATCTGGCAGCCTTGTGTGGCCAGTGGTAGGGCTGTGGGTGGGGCGAGAACTCGCTCCTCAATCTCTACTGCTAGAAAGTGACTGCCCGCTGAGGGATGTGGAGCAGCGGTTTTCCTGCTGGCTATAGGAGATCCTGCACAAGGTCCTTTATGCACATTGACTTCTGATCTGTGCCTTTATCCAGTTACAGACTTTCCCAGTCCTGTTATGGAAGGAGGTACATGACCAGGGCTGTCAATAAGAGGGTAGCACTGTCCCTCCTGTATGAGGCCCGGGCACCATAAATTCAGCAGGGGGGGCTGGGCAACCGCATGAACCTTCCCCCCCGCAGCTCCATTGCTCTTGTGTGTCTTCTGGCAGCACTGACGGCTTCTCCTCCTCTCCACCCCCACCCGGCCGTCATCTGCTGTAGGGTACATGGGGATGGTGTCTGGAAACATAATTTCCTGAATGAACACAATGAGAGATTGGTACTGATCACTCCTGTGTTCATTTTTAACTGAAGTGTAGAAAACTGTGTTTACTATAGTTCCGTTTATAAATGAACAGGAAGACTCTGTACAAAGTGCTTCCATTTTATACATTCTGCAGTGCAGCTGAGGCTGCAGAGAAAGGGATTGAGAAATCCTGTGTCCTCTGTCCCTTTCTCTGTCTCAAAAGGGAGACGTTGGGAGTCTTATTAGACTCCTGATATTTCACCAAAGCTCCCCCTCCCCCTCAGGGATGTAAAAAAAAACAATTTATAAAAAAAACATAATTAAAGTGTTTGTAAAGGCAGAAGGTGCATTCTATGCATTAAGATGAAAAACCTTCTGTGTGGAGCAGCCCTCCCCCCCTCAGCCCCCCTAATACTTACCTGAGCCCCTTCTCGATCCAGCAGTGTTGCACAAGAGCCTGGACGGTCCTCTCTGTCTCAGAAGAGAGGAGCGGGTGCCCTATTGGCTCCCGCTGCTGTGAGTCAAAGTCAGTGAGCCAATGAGAAGAGAGAGGGAGGCGGGGAAGAGCTGAGGCTCCATATCTGAATGGACGTAGGGAGCTGTGACTCGGCTCGGGTGCCCCCATAGCAAGCTGCTGGCTGTGGGGGGGCACTTGGCAGGAGGGAGGGGCCAGGAGCACCGAAGAGTGACCCGAGAAGAGGAGGATCGGGGGGCTGCTCTGTGCAAAACCATTACAGAGCAGGTAAGTAGAAAAAACCCCAGAGACTTTAGTATCACTTTAAGGGCTCATTCACCCCGGTACTCTGGATGCATGAATGAGTGATTTGTTATGAACCCAGCCGCAGGCCCTAATTTGACAGGTGAGGAGTCCTGAATGCACACTGTCTGTGTTCTGGGGCCACACACCTCCACCCACATGCCTTTCAAATTAGGACCTGTGGCTGTATTCATACATTAGCTGTATCCCCATAACATAGGCTGCCTGCACACAGCTGCGACCACAGCCACAAAAACAAACCACTGATTCACTTGATTCATTTGTAATGGTGGCCCCCAGGCTGGGAGGGGGACCCCTGTTAGGTAGGCTGTATGGAGCTCCAAGATTGCTAATGGTGGCCCCAAGGTTGGGGGGGAGGCTGTACAGAGCCCATGATTTCTAATTGTGGCCCCCAGGCTGGGGGGAGGGAGCCATGTCAGGTAGGCTGTACAGAGCCCCAAGATTTCTAATGGTGGCCCCCAGGCTGGGAGGGGGAGCCCTGTTAGGTAGGCTGTACGGAGCCCCTTGATTGGTAATGGTGGCCCCAGGCTGGGAGGGGGAGCTCTGTCAGGTAGGCTGTATGGAGCACCAAGATTTCTAATTGTGGCCCCCAGGCTGGGAGGGGGAGCCCTATCAGGTAGGCTGTATGGAGCCCCAAGATTTCTAATGGTGGCCCCCAGGCTGGGAGGGGGAGCCCTATCAGGTAGACTGTACAGAGCCCCAAGATTTCTAATGGTGGCCCCTAGGCTGGGAGGGGGAGCCCTGTTAGGTAGACTGTACAGAGCCCCAAGATTTCTAATGGTGGCCCTCAGGCTGGGAGGGGGAGCCCTGTCAGGTAGACTGTACGGAGCCCCTTGATTGGTAATGGTGGCCCCCAGGCTGGGAGGGGGAGCCCTGTCAGGTAGGCTGTATAGAGCCCCAAGATTTCTAATGGTGGCCCCCAGGTTGGGGGGGGGGGGGAGCCCTGTCGGGTAGGCTGTACGGAGCCCCAAGATTTGTAATAGCAACCATAGGAGTCCCATCTGGTTTATCATGGCTGTCCTGCTAGTAATCACCTATCTGAGGAGCCTGGGGAAGGACAAGTCCATCTGCTTTTTTATTAAACGCGGAATAACCAACTAATGAAAATAATTTGATATCTTTGAATCAGAACATTTTTATTTTTTGTGGTCTCTAATTTTGTGGTCTCTAATTTTGTGGTCTCTCTGTTCTCCGTCAGCTGGGGGAGCAGCAATCTCTGGAAGAAGCCATTCGAATAGCATCGCGGATACAACAGGGAGAATCTCCCGGAATGGACGAATAGCCTCTGCCGCATACTTCCTCCCCCCTCCTGTGCGCTCATCGGACAGCCGCGGGCCGGGCGCGCTGCCCCCTGACAAAGACGTGCGGACTTCGAGACGCTCGCCATCAACTTTAAACATTTCACCTCTGCATTCTGGATATTTATAAGGAGAAAAGACTGGGATTTTATATTGGATTTGTAATATAATGATCATCCTCGCGGACTGCGGGGGCGAGATCTGCAGAAAAAGTCACATTTCAGCGCAGCTCCTGCCCTGCCTCCGCATCACCAATAACGTTCCTTATTCCTCTGGGCCTCTGCCAGCTTGTACTTATTGTAAATAGAGATCGTTAATGCTAAAAAGTGTTAATACTATTTTATCTTGGAAGAATTATGTACAAAGACTGCCATTGTGAAATATTAAAAATATTGAATACATTTTCCATTCTGGTTTGTCGTTTTTTTTTTTTTGTGTAAATAGTAGGGGAAGCCGCCGTTCCCAAGCCCAGGGTCTGCCCGCGAGAGTCTTCTTGAATCCTTAGGACACGGTTATGTGTTACCTACAGGTGATTGAACACTGCCAAAAAAAAAAAAAACAGGAAGTCTCCGCCTAGGCATAACCCCTCCCCCAGTGGGCAGGACTTCCGTTTTCTTGCCAGTGTATGAAGGTGATATCCACTGCTGTGCAGCTCTCTGCACGATTCTACCGGATTCTCAACGGTTCCAACAGGATACTGGTTCTATCTGGACCAATTTTTCCATGACTGTCATTGCTTAGAGCAGGGGGGGGGTCTCCAAACTTTCTAAACTATGGGCCAGTTTACTGTCCTTCAGACTTTAGGGGAGGCCGGACTGTGGCCATTGGAAGTAGAAATTGTCCTGGCATCACTGGGAGTAATAGTGCATCTTTGGCATTAGGGAGATTAATAGTGCCCCCATCATTGGTGTCAGTGGAAGGAATAGTGCCCCCATCATTGGTGTCAGTGGGAGGAATAGTGCCCCCATCATTGGTATCAGTGGAAGGAATAGTGCCCCATCAGTGGGAGGAATAGTGCCCCATCATTTCTGTCAGTGGAAGGAATAGTCCCACATCATTGGTGTCAGTGGAAGGAATAGTGCCCCATCATTTTGTATCAGTGGGAGGAATAGTGCCCCATCATTGGTATCAGTGGGAGGAATAGTGCCCCCATCATTGGTATCAGTGGGAGGAATAGTGCCCCATCATTTCTGTCAGTGGAAGGAATAGTCCCCCATCATTGGTGTCAGTGGAAGGAATAGTGCCCCATAATTGGTGTCAGTGGAAGGAATAGTCCCCCATCATTGGTGTCAGTAGAAGGAATAGTCCCCCATCATTGGTGTCAGTGGGAGGAATAGTGCCCCATCATTGGTATCAGTGGGAGGAATAGTCCCACATCATTGGTGCCAGTGGAAGGAATAGTGCCCCATCATTTGGTATCAGTGGGAGGAATAGTGCCCCATCATTGGTATCAGCGGGAGGAATAGTGCCCCCATCATTGGTATCAGTGGGAGTAATAGTGCCCCATCATTTCTGTCAGTGGAAGGAATAGTCCCCCATCATTGGTGTCAGTGGAAGGAATAGTGCCCCATAATTGGTGTCAGTGGAAGGAATAGTCCCCCATCATTGGTGTCAGTGGAAGGAATAGTCCCCCATCATTGGTGTCAGTGGGAGGAATAGTGCCCCATCATTGGTATCAGTGGGAGGAATAGTGCCCCATCATTGGTGTCAGAGGGAGGAATAGTGACCCATTGTTGGTGTCAATAGAAGAAATGGTCCTCCGTTGTCAGTAACCTGAATTTTGTCCTATTGATGTCAGTGGGGGGGGGGGGGGGGGGGAGTGTCCCAAGGGCCAGTTAATGGCAAGCAAAGGGGGCCTCATCCAGCCCCTGGGCCACAGTTTGGAGACCACTGGCTTAGAGGAGTTTTACCAGGACCTTGCATCGGAAGAAGAGGAGACTTGACACAGAGACAGCCTGTAATGTTCCCTGTTGGCACTGGATTCTGCGGTCATGGAACCCTGTTGATATATTGCCTGGTGATCTGGTAGGGTGCTATACAGGTCCAGGGCAGTATACCCCAACTAGAGGATCGAGTCCCTGAAAGCCTGCCATAATGGGTGAAGATTGGATGCCCGAGGGGGTGCTGAGACTAGACTGGTGTATACCCCTGGGTAGTCCTGCTGGTGTCACCCTAGTGGCTGGTTCACCAAGGTCCTGCCTCCGGTTCTGGGCCTTCTGGAGACCCAGGGCATCCCTGTTACAGGGTACCTGGATGATTTACTTCTGAGGAAACAACCCGCTCCTTTCTTGGAACTCAATGGGGTTGATATACTAAAACTGGAAAGTGTAAAATCTGGTGCAGCTGTGCATAGAAACCAATCAGCTTCCACGTTTTATTGCCAAAGCTTAATTGAACAAGCTGAAGTTAGAAGCTGTTTGGTTACCATGACCAGCTGCACCAGATTTTCCACTCTCCAGTTTTAGTAAATCAACCTCATTGAGTGCCAAGAAAGGAGCAGGTTGTTTCCTTAGAAGTAAATCAGGTACCATATAACAGGGAAGCCCTGGGTCTGTAGAAGGCCCAGAATATGAGCCAGGACCTTGGTGAACCAGCCATCTGGGTGACACCAGCAGGACTACCCAGGGGCATACACCAGTCCAGCCACAGCACCCCCAGGGGGGGGTCCAATCTTCACCCATTACGGCGGGCTTTCAGGGACTCGATCTTCCAGTTGGGGTTTACTGCCCTGGACCTCTTTAGCACCCTAACCTACAGTTCTATTTTGCCTAAGGTGGTCTTGGCCTACCATCTTAACCGGTACGTTGTATTACCTTCTTTTTGTGCTAAGCCTCAGTTGCCATTGGACAAGGCTCTTCGTACTTTGGCTGTTCCTGCTGTCAGGATTTATCTGAAGTCAACTCCTACGATTCCCTAATCGGATTCCCTGTTTGTGCTTCCTGGGGGCCCAAAGAAAGGGTCTACACTTTTCCATGGGAATCTTCCACTTATTTCTCAAGCTTACTGTTTGAAAGAAAAGATTACACCTTCGGTGATGGCTCATTCTACCAGGAGTGTAGGTGTGTCCTGCGCAGTTCGTCATCAAGCTTCAGTAGATCAAGTTTGTAAGGTCGCTATCTGGGCTTCAGTTGACACTTTTAGAAGGTATTACCAGGTGGAGGCTGTTGAGGATGCTACCTTTGGTAGAAGAGTTTTGCAGGCTGATGCGTGAGGTTCTTTCCTGTCCTGTTTTTTTGGGGGGCCTTTTGCTGGGTTGCCCTCCCCTCCTGTTTAGTGCTTTGGGACATCCCTGTTGTAAGGACTAAGAAGATGCCCTGGGTCCCCTCATGTACGATAAAGAAAATGGGATTTTTGGGTTACCTGTAAAAATCAATTGCTTCATCATGGAACACAGAGGTCCCACCCCTCTATTTTGTGGTTTATGGCTTGCTACAGAATGAAAGCCCTTCCTACCAGGGTAGGAGGGATTATGCCGGGGGGGGGGGGGGGTACTTCCTGTCTTTTTTTTGCGAATGTCCAACCACCTGGAAGTGGAAGCATAACCCCCTTGTCATAAGTACTAAGACGACAAAATGTGTCCTGTAATGTACTGGGAAAAAAAGGATTTCACAGGTAAACCAAAAATCCCATTTTTATTATTTAATACTGTCACGGTCAGGGGTCAGGCTTGGAGACCAGTAGCTACAGCAGTAGAGAGGTTTCCAGCAACTAGCAGGATGAGTACACAAGCAGGTCACCCTGGTGGACTACACAAGCTAGAACAGGTGCATCCGAGCTGCAACCTCCTGTGTTCTTCCTCATCCACTTCAGAGACACGCCGCTAAGCCTAGGAAGTCTCTGCAAACCTCCATATACAGTCAATGCAAAAAGGGAAAGGCACCATGAGAATCGGCTAAAACGTGATTTTATTGATGCAGATGAAAAACAGCCATAAAAATCCAATGCGTTTCATCCGTCAGGCCTTAATCATGGCTAACAAATAAATGACACAAAACTACTTAAATAGTGCAGACTAAATCACGTGGTCGCCCCCAATGGTGACATGACCCAAAAAAGGGGGTAAGTACAAGTATCCAAACTTACAAAAAAAGCACTATAAGCATACATTTATACATAAATATAAAAACATGTATCACAAAAATAAGAATAAATAAGGAACAGCGTATACATATACAGAAGATGTATATACCTCCAGATATTAAACAAGGAAGCTGAAATATATTGATCTAGGGAACATGTTTAGCTTCACAAATGATGTACAGAGAGAGTGGAGCATTAAGATAACAAAAAAAATGGAAACAAAAATGTATATATGAAAATGAAAAACAAAAACATCCAATGATGTAAAACTGATAATGGCGGCCCACCCGAGGTGTGGGGTCTAAGCATTAACCAGTATTCAGCAGAGCCCCTGATGGTGGAGATGTGCCTTGCTGTATGTTAGTACCAGGTTGCGGTCCTCAGGATCGCCCCACCGTAAGGTAAGCAAGCCAGGATCCAGTAGCAGATAAAACAGGTAGGAATCAAGCAGAAATGTAGTCAGAAAACAAGCTGAAGGTTGGTAACAAGTGGTTGCAGGTTGGGGTCAAGCAGAGGCGTAATCAAGGAACAAGTTAAAGGTTGGTAATGATTGGTTGCACGTTGGGGTCAAGCAAAAGCGTAGTTGAGGAGCAAGCCAAAGGTCATTAACAAGTGGTCGCAGGTGGGGATCAAGCAGAAGTATAGTTTAAGATCAAACCAAAGGCCGGTTACAAGTGGTTGCATTTTGGGGTCAAGCAGAAGCGTAATCAAGGAATAAACCAAAAGCCAGTAACAAGTGGTTGCAGGTTGGGGTCAAGCAGAAGGTCAGAAACAAGTGGTTGCAGGTTGGGGTCAAGCAGAACCGTAGTCGAGGAACAAGCCAAAGGTTGGTAATGATTGGTTTCACGTTGGGGTCAAGCAAAAGCGTAGTTGAGGAGCAAACCAAAGGTCGTTAACAAATGGTCGCAGGTGAGCATCAAGCAGAAATGTAGTTGAAAATAAAACCAAAGGCCGGTTACAAGTGGTTTCAGGTTGGGGTCAAGCAGAAGCGTAATCAAGGAATAAACCAAAAGCCAGTAACAAGTGGCTGCAGGTTGAGGTTAAGCTGAAATGTAGTCAGAAAACAAGCCGAATGTCAGTAACAAGTGGTTGCAGGTTGGGGTCAAGCAGTAGTGTAGTCAGAAAACAAGCTGAAGGTCAGTAACAAGTGGTTGCAGGTTGGGGTCAAGCAGTAGTGTAGTCAAGGAACAAGCCAAAGGTTGGTAATGATTGGTTGCATGTTGGGGTCAAGCAAAAGCTTAGTTGAGGAGCAAACCAAAGGCCGTTAACAAGTGGTCGCAGGTGAGGATCAAGCAGAAATGTAGTTGAAAATAAAACCAAAGACCGGTTACAAGTGGTTGCAGGTTGGGGTCAAGCAGAAGCGTAATCAAGGAATAAACCAAAAGCCAGTAACAAGTGGTTGCAGGTTAAGGTCAAGCTGAAATGTAGTCAGAAAACAAGCCGAAGGTTGGTAACAAGTGGTTGCAGGTTGGGGTCAAGCAGAAGCGTAGTCGAGCAACAAACCAAATGTCGCTAACAAGTGATTGCAGGTTGGGGTCAAGCAGACACGTAGTTGAGGAACAACCCAATGGTCAGTAACAAGTGGTCGCAGGTTGGGATCAAGTAGAAGCTTAGTTGAGGAAAAAGCCAAAGGTCAGTAACAAGTGGTAGTGGAGATAAGGACAGCTGCAGGTACACAAAGGAACAAGATATCACCTGGAGAGAGCACAATATTTTCTGGCAAACAGGAAGTGCAGAGACATGACTAAAAGCAGGAAGTTCATGGGCGGAGCAAAGAGTTCAAGGTTTACCAGAAACAGGACAAGATTGTCCTGGAAGAGCAGACAAGGAGCTGTCCATTATCTCAGGTGGCACAACGAGAAGAGCCACTGCAGGACACCACAGAGATTGCAGATCCAGACCCTGACACCCTGGGCAGGTAACAGGTCCTCTATATGGAGACATCCGGGGTCTATTAGATCGTGCTTGATTAGCTGCTTCCCTGGCTGGACCTCTGAAATCAGGGAAATAGAAGTTCTTCAACCTCCTCTATATCGAGTTATCCCAGCCGCTTACCATGGTCCCAGGCTCCCTGTAAGAACGGGAGAGACCAGGAACCATCGCTGGAAGCGGTGGGGAGAGGAAGGCCCAACCCTTCTCACTACAATAAAAGTGATTAGGTGGCTGTAGAGCGCCCCCCCCCCCCCAACCACTTTTACCGAACAGCTGATTGCTGGCTGTAAAAAAAAAAAAAAAAAATGATACAAATTTCACAGCTGCAGCCACCAGGACCTTTAAATAAGTTTGGCCGATGTGAAGTGGTTAATGATAAATGGTGGAGCTTTATCAGAAAAAAATGTGACACATCAGGAATTTATTCGCACAAAATGGTAAAGTGACTGGGAGGTCCACTTCAAAAATACCCGGCCAGAGACGGCCCGATGGTTCCATCTTCCGACTTTCAGGTGAACTCCTGACCTGTCTTAGGATCCCGGCACTCCGAGCGACAAGTTCAGACACTTTTATTTTTTTTTATTCCTCCCTTTGGCGTTGAACTCACCGCGCTCCCCCTCTATTTTTACGCTCAGCACCTGTTTGTCTGGAACGAGAGGCGAATGGTTCTAATTTTTTTTTTACAGCGGTCACATACCGGTCCCCGCCAGCTGTGCGCCCCGTCTGATAATTACTATGTTCAGTCTGTGACGGCATCTGCTTCCATTCCTGACACAGATTGCACCGCGCTGAGCACTATCATCATTTCTAGGACCTCCGTGATGACTTTCCGAGAAATATGACCTGTCTGTGTTCACCACCTGAGAAAGGACATTGTTCTACAGTGCCTTTAGAAAGTATTCACACCCCTTGACATTTCCCACATTTTGTCATGTTACAACCAAAAACATAAATGTATTTTATTGGGATTTTATGTGATAGACCAACACAAAGTGTCACATAATTGTGAAGTGGAAGGAAAATGATAAATGATACAAATAAATATGTGAAAAGTGGGGGGGGGGCATTTGTATGGCGCCCCCTTTACTCTGATACCCCTAACTAAGATCTAGGAACCAATTGTCTTCAGAAGTCACCTAATTAGTAAATAGAGTCCACCTGTGTGTAGTTTACTCTCAGTAGAAATACAGCTGTTCTGTGAAGCCCTCAGAGGTTTGTTAGAGAACCTTAGTGAACAAACAGCATCATGAAGGCCAAGGAACACACCAGAGAGGTCAGGGATAAAGTTGTGGAGAAGTATAAAGCAGGGTTAGGTTATAAAAAAATCTCCCAAGCTTTGAACATCTCACAGAGCTCTGTTCAATCCATCATCGGAAAATGGAAAGAGTATGGCACAACTACAAACCTACCAAGACATGGCCGTCCACCTAAACTGCAGGACCCCTTAGTACCCCTCTTGGCTCTTCTCTGACGAATGCTCTCCTTCCCCGCCCGGTCAAGGAGAGCATTCATCAGAGAAGAACCAAGAGGGGTACTAAGGGGTCCTGCATGACTGCGAAGCACTCTCCTTGTGCTGTGATCACGCAATAAAAACTACCCGTTTTGGACGCTACTTTGTGTCGATCCATGGTGCGCTGGCAAATATCTAGTTCTTTTTTTGTTTATAGCGCAAAAAATAAAAACCGCAGAGGTGATCAAATACCACCAAAAGAAATCTCTATTTGTGGGGAAAAAAGGATGCAAACTTCGTTTGGGTACAATGTCGCACGACCGCACAATTGTCAGTTAAAGTGACGCAGTGCCGAATTGTAAAAAGTGCTCTGGTCAGGAAGGGGCTAAAATCATCCAGGGCTGAAGTGGTTAATGTATTTTTTTGTTCGATTTTGGGTGTTTATTGTTTTTTTTTATTATTATTATTATTATTATATTAATAATAACGTATTTAATCTTTTTTAAGGTTAGAGGTTTATTATTATTTATTAATGTATTATTACATATTATTAATTTACTTTACTTATTTATGATGATTTTTAGTTATTTGTGTATTTACTTTAAATTTATTTATTCATATATTATTATTTTATATTACATATTATTAAATTATTTTACTCATGATGATTTTTAGTTATTTGTGTATTTATTTTACGTTTATTCATATATTATTACTATTTTATATTACATATTATTAAATTATTTTACTCATTTATGTTGATGTTTAGTTATTTGTGTGTTTACTTTACATTTATTTATTCATATATTATTACTATTTTATATTGCATATTATTAAATTATTTTACTCATTTATGATGATTTTTAGTTATTTGTGTATTTACTTTACATTTATTTATTCATATATTATTACTATTTTATATTACATATTATTAAATTATTTTACTTATTTAGGATGATTTTTAGTTATTTGTGTATTTTCTTTATGTTTATTTATTCATATATTATTACTATTTTATATTACATATTATTAAATTATTTTACTTATTTAGGATGATTTTTAGTTATTTGTGTATTTACTTTACATTTATTTATTCATATATTATTACTATTTTATATTACATATTATTAAATTATTTTACTTATTTAGGATGATTTTTAGTTATTTGTGTATTTTCTTTATGTTTATTTATTCATATATTATTACTATTTTATATTACATATTATTTTACTTATTTAGGATGATTTTTAGTTATTTGTGTATTTACTTTACATTTATTTATTCATATATTATTACTATTTTATATTACATATTATTAAATTATTTTACTTATGATGATTTTTAGTTATTTGTGTATTTAGTTTACGTTTATTTATTCATATAATATTATTATTTTATATTACATATTATTTTACTTACTTATGATGATTTTTAGTTATTTGTGTATTTACTTTACATTTATTTATTCATATATTATTACTATTTTATATTACATATTATTAAATTATTTTACTTATTTATGATGATTTTTAGTTATTTGTGTATTTATTGTACATTTATTTATTCATATATTATTACTATTTTTTTTTTTTTTTTACATTTTTCATTTGAGCAGAAAACCGCACAAAACAAAAACGTGCGAATGTCACGTTTCCATTCATTTCTATGAGAATAGAAATGCGCCAACAGCGCCCAAATCTGCCCGATTCGAGCGACAAAAAAAAAAAAAAAAAAGCTCCAGAACTTGTTTGAGCTCCAGGCGACTTGTAGTAGAGATGTGAACCGTCTCCATAGAGAATCATTGATTTATGTTATTTTTTTCTCCTCCAGTGTTTTTTGAGCTTCACGCTACAAATCGCATCATCATATACAGCGCGCGGGACAAGCTGTACGTCATCCGGTTCCCTTTTACTTTACAAATAGTATTTTGTATATAAACAAATCAGAGGACTGAACAGAGTCATTTTAGGAGGGGGGAGGGGGGGGGTTTACAAGGGAAATGTAAAGATGACGGCGCGGAGTTTGCGCACACAATGGATCGGGATTGTGATGATGTCCCTGGATGAGGCCTGCTGGTGCTGAGGTCATTGTCTCCGCCCCCCCAGTTTTGTCTTGCTGAGACTGGAATGAGTCACTGTCTATGGACTTCACATTCCGGGAGGATTACAGAAGAGGCCAAAGGTGGGATGACTTCACCCGTCAGAGCCGCCCCGCTTACCGGAATCTCCCAGCTGGATCTCCAGAGGGCTGAGTGCACCCAAATAAAAGCTTCTGGATGATTCTATGGGGGGGAGGGGGGGTTATAGAGTGATCTGCCCTCCGCCCGGAAATGAGCAATAAGCACCTTATTCTATTGATGGTGGGGGGAGGGGGAGCATTTCAGTGTATTTTCTCCTGAAAATTTTTTTTTACTTTTTCGCCATAATAAATATCCCCCAAAAAAAATATAAAAAAAATTTTTTTTTTTCCTCAGTTTAGGTCGATACGTATTCTTCTGCAGTAAAAAAAAAAAAAAAAATCGCAATAAGCGTATATTGATTGGTTTGCGCAAAAGTTATAGCGTCTACAAAACGGGATAGATTTATGGAATTTTTATTATTTTTTTTTTTTTTTTTTTTACTAGTAATGGCGGCGATCTGCGATTTTTTTTTTTTTTTTTTATCGGGACTGCGACATTATGGCGGACACGTCGGACAATTTTGACACATTTTTGGGACCGCTGGCATTTATACAGCGATCAGTGCTATAAAAATGCATTGATTACTGTAAAAATGTCACTGGCGGGGAAGGGGTTAACCACTAGGGGGCGATCAAGGGGTTAATTGTGTTCCCTAGTGTGTGTTCTAACTGAAGGGGGGGGGGGGAGGGGACTGTGTAGGGGAGATGACAGATCGCTGTTTATAATCTGTATGGACACACGATCTGTCTGTTCTCCCCTCAGAGATCCCGGTTCTCCGTGTGCCCCGAGCGATCGCGGGAGCCCGGCGGTGATGGCGACCGCCGGGCCACTCGCATCGGCTCTCCGCGGGCGATCGGGGCCCCCTAGCGGCCAAATATAAAAGCGACGTAACATGACGGCGATTCGCGCAGCCGAGCCGTGTTGCCGCGGTGCAACTGCGGCGGCTGGTCGGCAAGCGGTTAATTTACTCCAATCAGCCTTAATTAACTCCCTGTTCTCCTCTATTTAATTAATATTTTCCTGCTTTTTTTTTTTTTCTTTTGTTCACGTCTATTTTATAAACGATAAACAATTAAAACTTTTTTTTTTCATTTTAACATATATTTACACATTTCACATTGAAAAAGCGCACGATAAAAAAAAAGAAAAAAAAATATTTCATTTGTAAATAACTTTTCAATGCTTTGTACCGTTGCTGACAGCTGAAGTTAAAATCGGTATTGGTTTTTCTTATAAAAAAAAAAAAAAAAAAAAATCGGTATCGGCGAGTACTACAAAAAAAAGTATCGGTATTCGTACTTGTAAAAAAAAAAAAAAATGGTATCTGTGCATCCCTAGTGATCTGCCCATCCCCCGCAAATGAGCAATAAGTGCCTTATTCTATTGGTGGGGGGAGGGGGCGGGCGGGGCATTTTTCCTGTTTAATCACTTGACCCCCCCACCCCCCAGGCTAATTATGACACTTCTTCTCACGTCCGTCCTTAACCCCTTCATGCCTAAGCCTTTTTCTGACAAAATCAGAATTTTTTGCTAGAAAATTATTTAGAACCCCCCCAAACATTAAATATTTTTAGCAGGGACCCTAGAGAATAAAATAGTGGTGGTTGTTCCAATACTTTATGTCACACTGTATTTGAGCAATGTTTTTAAACGCAATTTTGGGGGAAAAAATGCACTTTAATAAATAAAAAAAAAAAAACAGTAAAGTTAGCCCAATTTTTTTTTATAATGTGAAAGATGATGTTACGCCGAGTAAATGGATACCCAACATGTCACGCTTTAAAATTGCGCCCGCTCGTGGAATGACGACAAACTTCGGTACTTAAAAAATCTCCATAGGCGATGCTTTAAATTTTTTTCACAGGTTACATGTTTAGAGTTACAGAGAGGGTCTGGTGATAGAATTATTGCTCTCGCTCTACAATTGCGGCGATACCTCACATGTGTGATTTTTTTGAACACCGTTTACTATATGTGGGCGCGACTTACGGATGCGTTCGCTTCTGCGAAGGGACGGAGCGCTTTCCTTTTTTTTTTTTTTTTTTTTCTTATTTATTTTCTTTTTTCTTTTTACACTGTCTGTTTAAAAAAAAAAAAAAAAATGTAGATCGCTTTTATTCCTATTACAAGGAATGTAAACATCCCTTGTAATAGAAAAAAAGCATGACAGGACCTCTTGAATGTGAGATCTGGGGGGTCAAAAAAAAAAAAGAAGTAATTTTAGGTTTACTAATAAAAAAAAAAATAAAAAGTAATTTTAGGTTTACTAATAAAAAAATAAAAAATAAAAAGTCATTTTAGGTTTACTAATAAAAAATAAAATAAAAATAAAGGCCCTTTAAGGCCTAGAGGCGGAAGTGACATCAGACGTCGCTCCGGTCCTCCAAGGCCATCTTGCCCTCACTCAACTTCCTGCCCATCGCTCCACGGCATTGGATCATTTCCGACATAACGGTATTTCTGGGCCAATGCCAGAGCGTCTACACAGCTGTCATAAATAATCCTTGAAGTGTGTTTAATATATTTATTTCCTATAATCCTCAGCTCCATCTAGTGGCCATCATGCTGTATTTTTTTTTTTTTTTTTCATTTAGATATTTCAGCAAAATGACACCTTTTTGCCACTAGATGGAGCCAACGATCAAAGGAAATGAACATATTTGGCATGTTCCTGGGATTATTTGTGATGGCCGTCTCTGGCAGTATCGATATATTCCCATCGCTCCCACTTTCCTGGGTAAGGAGTAACTGGGTGCCGCAGCCACCAACCGGGACTGGAAACATCACAGATAGAATGCACATTATTGCCTTCGCTCTAACGATCGCGGCGATACCTCACATGTGTGTTTTGAACACTGTTTACATGTGTGGGCGCGACTTACGTATGCGCAGGGCTTCTGCGCTGGGGGACGGGCGCTTTAATTTTAATTTTTTTTTTATTATTATTATTTATTTTGTTTCATTCTTTTATTTTTTCTTATTTATTTTATTTGATTTTATTCATTTTTTACACTGTCCCTTTAAATTTTTTTTTTCTTATTTATTTATTTTGTATTTATTTTTTACACTGTCCCTTTAAATTTTTTCTTTTTTTTTCTTTTTTTTTTTTCTTTATTTTTTACACCGTCCCTTTAAATTTTTTATTTTTTTATTCTTTTTTTTTTTAATTTATTTTTTACACCGTCCCTTTAAGTTTTTTATTTTTGATCACTTTTATTGCTGTTACAAGGAAACATCACAGATCGAATGCACATATTCACCAGCACGCCAAGGATCGGCAAATACGTCTCGAATCTTTATTGGAGAATGATCACATGACAGAAGACATAAGTGCAAAGTTTCAGAGCTGTGCAGGACCCCCTTCGTTAGGCATGTTATTTTCTATGACCCGCCAGCTCCCTCTAGTGGCCATCATGCTGTATTTCTCCTGATTGAGATATTTCAGGAAAATGACACCTTTTTTGCCACTAGATGGAGCCAACGATCAAAGGAAATGAAGATATTTGACATGTGACTACTGGGATTGTTCGTGACGTCCGTCTCTGGCCATTCGCACAGCGAATATTTAATGAATAAACCTCAAAGTGACGGATCGTTTGTGGTATGATGTCACAGACCGCCGTTGCTGATCACTGATTGGCTGCCTTGAGGCCGGTGTACAGAGCATGAAAGTTCTGCCCCCTCCCCCGCCCATGACGGGTTCACTTCCTGGAGCTGAAGCTTCTTCCTCGGGACGTCATCCATTGTTCCCATCAGAGGCCAGTCTGATTCCTCCACTGGACGGTCCGTCCTGACAGGTACTCGGCTCCCCGTAGAGCTCTGCAGCAGCCCCCCGGGGGCCAGTCGGACACGCCGGGTGCTCATCAATGTGACTTCCTGTGATCTCTCCGATGTCTCGGGACGAGGCGACATGAAATCTGCTGAGGACTCAGAGAGACGGATTTAATGAGTCTTACACAGGTGTACCGGCTCCTCCCCCTGGACTGAAACGGCGTCCTCTGATATCACCGCACACTGAGAGCTTCTCACAATGTGCGTTAGAAGCTGCAGCAAGTCAGATATAGAGCCCCGCCTCATTTCCTGGCTGGAGGACGTCCAGCATCATCTAGCGCTTTCCTTCCCACCCTGTGTCCCTGGCCCCTCCCCTTTAATTCATTGGATTTCAGTTCTTTCAATCATGGAGGCTCAGCGATTTGCAAGCAAATAAAAAAAATACAAAACTACAACCGGCCTAGGAACCAGTGGGGGCTGGTGGTATATTTTTTTTGGGGGGGGGTTGGGTGGCAAACAGTGCACTCACAGCCACCCCCCTCCCAGTCAGTTGGGTCACCCCCCGAGGGTCTCAAGACCCGCCCCTCCCACCAGGACGTGCACTCACAGCCACCCCCTCCCAGTCGGTTGGGTCATCCCCCGAGGGGTCTCAGGACCCACCCCCCCAGGACGTGCACCCACAGCCACGCCCCCCAGTCGGTTGGGTCTCCCCCCGAGGGTCTCAGGACCCCCCCCAGGATGTGCACCCACAGCCACCTCCCCCCAGTCAATTGGGTCACCCCCCCGAGGGGTCTCAGGACCCACCCCCCCCAGGACGTGCACCCACAGCCACGCCCCCCAGTCGGTTGGGTCTCCCCCCGAGGGTCTCAGGACCCACCCCCCCCAGGACGTGCAGCCACCCCCCCAGTCAGTTGGGTCTCCCCCCGAGGGTCTCAAGACCCGCCCCTCCCACCAGGACGTGCACTCACAGCCACCCCCTCCCAGTCGGTTGGGTCACCCCCCGAGGGTCTCAAGACCCGCCCCTCCCACCAGGACGTGCACTCACAGCCACCCCCTCCCAGTCGGTTGGGTCATCCCCCGAGGGGTCTCAGGACCCACCCCCCCAGGACGTGCACCCACAGCCACGCCCCCCAGTCGGTTGGGTCTCCCCCCGAGGGTCTCAGGACCCCCCCCCCCAGGATGTGCACCCACAGCCACCTCCCCCCCAGTCAATTGGGTTCCCCCCCCCCCAGGACCAGCTTCCTGATTGGCTGGGAGAAAGACAATAGCAAATATTAATTTGATATTGTCACACAGCTGGGTGGGCTCGGGGCGCAGTGCTCTGCGCCCCGAGCCCACCCTTTTTTGAAGCCAATTAGAGCCTCAGGCTCCAATCATGTACTTCAAAAGAAAAAAAAACCCTGATTGAAATCCATGCGTCCGGCGCCCTGCATGTAGATTTGAGGGCCGGACACATGGATGGGGGGGGCGATACCTGTGTGCCCCTAATGGGCCGCCACTGCTAGCAACACCCACTCCTCCAGATTGATTGCATAACTCCTCCCAAGAGGCCGCCCACTGCTTGCATCAGGACTGAGGGCTCTTGAGAGGAGTACTGCGGCAGCTATGTACAGCACCCTGCCAGCCCTTCCCACCAGCCATGATCTGCCTGTATTGCATAGAGAAGCACAGAGACCCAGTGATTGGCAGTGATAATCAAATGCTGGTCATACTCGCAGCCAATCAAGTGATGGAGGTTTGTATTCCATTTTTTTTTAGGTTGAAACTGCAAAGCAATGAAAGACAAAAAATTGTGATTTTGACCTAAAAGGATCGAAATTTCTCCAATCGAACTTTACAAAAAAGCCATAGGTTCAACCTCAATACAATCATCAAACAAATTCTATTTAATCGGATCTATTGCCCAACTTCGATTTCACAATTGACTGAATTCCTGCGATTTATCTACAAAGTGTTGCTGAAAGACGCTGCGCTCCTTAACAGCCCGTGTACTGAATCGATAGAGAGCAGCTTCAGCCCGGACTCCTCCCAGGCCACTCCCTCTGATAAATTTCTCCCCACAAGGTGAAATGCGTCAGTGGACAAGACCTGGGAGGAGGCATGGCTGAGCGACTATCAATGACACTTTGTATACGAGGCTTGGATGGGCACCAAAGACGCCAGCACCCAAGTGTAATAAGTCACTGGAGCAAACACAAATCCCCTTTTGGGATTGACTGAAAATTGCCTCATGTATGGTCAGGTATGGTCATGCGTGGTCATGAACGATCATGTGTGCTCATGCATAGTCATGTATGGTTATGTGTGGTCAGGTATGGTCATATGTGGCCAGGTATGGTTATGTGTGGTCAGGTATGGTCATATGTGGCCAGGTATGGTGATCTGTGATCAGGTATGGACATGTGTGGTCAGGTGCGGTCATTTTTGGTCAAGCGTGCTCATTTATGGTTATGTGTGGTCAGGTATGATCATGTATGTTTATGTGTGATCAGGTATGGTCATATGTGGTTATGTGTGGTCAGGTATGGTCATGTATGGTCAGGCATGGTCATGTGTGATCAGGTATGATCATGTATGGTTATGTGTGATCAGGTATGGTCATATGTGGTTATGTGTGATCAGGTATGGTCATGTGGTTATGTGTGATTATGTATGGTTACAGTATGTGTGGTCAGGTATGGTCCTCTGTGGTCAGGTATGGTCATGCGTGAACAGGTATGGTCATATATGGCCATGTGGGGGTCATGTGGTTATGTGTGGTCATGTATGTTTTGTGTGGTCAGGTATGGTCATGTATGGTTATGCGTGGCCAGGTATGGTCAGGTATGGTCATGTGTGGTCAGGTATGGTCAGGTATGGTCATGCGTGGCCAGGTATGGTCATCTGTGGTCAGGTATGGTCATGTATGGTTATGCGTGGCCAGGTATGGTCATGTGTGGTCAGGTATGGTCATGTGTGGTCAGGTATGGTCAGGTATGGTCATGCGTGGTCAGGTATGGTCATGTATGGTTATGCGTGGCCAGGTATGGTCATGTGTGGTCAGGTATGGTCATGTGTGGTCAGGTATGGTCATCTGTGGTCAGGGATGGTCATGTATGGTTATGTGTGGCCAGGTATGGTCATGTGTGGTCAGGTATGGTTATGCGTGGCCAGGTATGGTCATGTGTAGTCAGGTATGGTCATCTGTGGTCAGGTATGGTCATGCGTGGTCATGTGTGATGTTGGCGATTAGCTTCAAGTAGAGAGTTCTCAGAGAGGTAATCCAGCCATGTGCAAGGTTAAGGGCTTCCTGCCCAGGTTTATTTGGTCAGCAAGTACAGCAACATACAAAGATTCCCACGCAGGGGTAGAAAACATAATCTCAAAGCAAAAGTCCGTCAAACAAATTGTAAGCCTCTGACTAATAAATAGACCTCACAGAGTCTTCTTCACTCCTGCAGGCATCTTCCCTCACAGCCTCCTTCTCTCTCAGCACCACCACTGACTCTACTCAGGTAAATCAAAATTATACCCCCAGGTGGGGAGCAGGGTGTGGCCAGTGCTTAACCCCATTGCTGCCTACATACCTCTCACTGGCACCCATTTACCTTAATAATCTCAAGATTCTGTGTCAGATATAATATACACCATCAATATTCGAAAGGGGCTGTTTGTCACAGTGGTCATGTGTGGTAATGTATGGCCATGTGTGGTCATATGACCATCATGTATGGTCAGGTATGGTCATACATAGCTCCCAACTGTCCCTGATTTCGAGGGACTGTCCCTGATTTGGAGCAATGTGCCTCTGTAGCTCTTTCGTCCCCATTTTGGTCTGATCTATATATTTGTATATAAAATGCACTTTTTACCTTTCAAAAAGTGTTTCCCAGCGCTACACCTTTCATCCAAATTATAAATGGCTGCATTTGTAAATTTTTAAAGCCAATATAAAGGAATAGTAATGTTAAAAAAAGTCCCTTGCAGATTTAATTAACCTTTTTTTCGGGGGTTAATTCTCCTTCAAGGGGGTGTGGCAGGGGGCGTGTCCTATGCCTGCATACATTTGCTAGTAGGTGTCCTTCATTCCCATCTCAAAATGTTGGGAGGCGTGGGTCATATGTGGTCAGATATAGTCATGTGTGGTCGGGTACGGTCAGGTATGGTCATGTGTGGTCAGCTTACCATACAGAGTGTCGTTGTGCTCCCTGTAGAGATGTTTATATGAAGTGAACTCTCCTATGAAGCCTGGGTCCCTTGTGGATTCAATTAACCTTTTTCTGTTGGGTTAATTCTCCTTCAAGGGGGCGTGGCAGGGGGCGTGTCCTATGCCTACATGCATTTGCTAGTAGGTGTCCCTCATTCCCATCTCAAAATGTTGGGAGGTGTGGGTCATATGTGGTCAGGTATGGTCACGTATGGTCAGGTATGGTCATGCGTAGTCCGGTATGGTCATGCGTGGTCAGGTATGGTCATGTGCGGTCAGGAATGGTCATGCGTAGCCCGGTATGGTCAGGTATGGTCATGTGTGGTCAGGCATGGTCATGTGTGGTCAGGCATGGTCATGTGTGGTCAGGTATGGTCAAGTATGGTCATGTGTGGTCAGGCGTGGTCAGGTATGGTCATGTGTGGTCAGGTATGGTCATGCGTAGCCCGGTATGGTCAGGTATGGTCATGTGTGGTCAGGCATGGTCATGTGTGGTCAGGTGTGGTCAGGTATGGTCATGTGTGGTCAGATATGGTCAGATATGGTCAGATATGGTCAGTTATGGTCAGATATGGTCAGTTATGGTCATGTGTGGTCAGCTTACCATACAGAGTGTTGTTGTGTTCCCTGTAGAGATGTTTATATAATGTGAACTCTCCTCTGAAGCCTGAGGACACAACTCATCATAATTATAATCCTCTGACTATAAGTGTAGGGGGGTCACTGGGTGCCGCAGGCGGTGAACGTGACACGCATGTAATTACACTGTCAGCTCTGCACTGTCTCTACCATGGTGACGGCAGCAAACACCCCCCGGGGCTGAGCTATGACAGCCGGAGAAGAGGAAGGATCAGGATGTTGTCACCATGAGGCAATAGAGAGATCCCTCCCATTACAATCTGAGAAACTCCGACCACCCCCCCCCCCCCCCAATCCATCATACAATTCTCTGCCATGTCAGTCTGATGATGGCAGGTCAGCAAATTTGTGATCATTGGACTGTTAAAGGTGAACTCCGGCCACAAAATAATTCATTGAAATATATTCCTCAAAGCGAAGCCACAAATGATTATAAATCTGTGACAAGCACAGATATTATAAGAAGTAGCAGTGACGTCACACACCAAACACAAAGGGGTCTGTTTCTTCATCATTCACACAACACAACCAATTATCACCATATTGTTTGTAATATGATTATCTCCTATGACTGTCAGCTCCATCTAGTGGCCGTACTGCGGTATTTATTTGGATTGGAATATTGCAGAGAGTAATACCGCATTATGGCCACTAGATGGAGCCGATGATCATAGAAATGGTGACGACATCCACATGGTGACTTTTCTATAGACCTCCAAAGTGATTGGATTTCCCATGAAGGGATGGGAGTGTATCCTGCTGCGATCTCTTCTAATACAATCATTGGAGGGCACAGACTCAGAGATCTGCCGCTGATCGATCTCCCGGATCTGTCCTCAGATCATGACGTTCCCATGTAGAACGTTATCTGCCCTCAGGAAATGTCTGTAGACGTCAGATCTATTATTGTGCTCTGAGCAGAACATCGCGTCCTTCTATGAAAATGTCGTTCTGCCTCCTTGCTGTGTAACGTGATTCATGGAAGGAACAATAAGATAAAATACATACAATCTCCCTTCCCTGGTCCCCCCTCCCCCCCTCTCATGGTAATAAAAAAAATGTTTAAATGAAATCTTTCCATTTTCCTTAAATACCTTATTTTAGAGCTAGTGATGTCATCACTGGGTCTCTGTGCTTCTCTATGCAATGCAGGCAGATCATGGCTGGTGGGGGGGGGGGGGCGGCAGGGGGCTGTACACATCCCATCACCCGGCTTCAGTACTCCTCTCCAGAGCCCTCAGTCCTGATGCAAGCAGTGGGAGGAGCTATGCAAATATTTTTTTAAAAATCATATTTGCAAAGCTCCTCCCACTGCTTGCATCAGGACTGAGGGCTCTGGAGAAAATGCCTTGATCAGTGGGGTCAGTCTGGAGAAGTGGGCGTATCTAGGCAGGCTGTATTTGCATAGGTAACGCCCCCACATTTGATGCTGAGCCTCCATGATTGAAAGAACTGACCTCAAGTGAATTGAAAGGGGCGGGGCCAGGGACCGTCAGGCTGGGGGGGGAGGGCTAGAATTGGGGGGTGGGCAACCTCAGCACGCCAGCTGTTGTGGGTGGGACTACAAGTCCCAAGATGCATTGCAAGACTCTGACAGCCACAGGCACGTCTTTCAAAGAAAAGGGAAGGCGATGGGATTTGTAGTTTCGGTGCAGCTGGAGTGTCAAGGTTGCCCATTCCCCCCCCCCCACCGGGCTAGATGATGCTGGACATCTTCCAGCCAGGAAATGGGGCGGGGCTCTATCTGACTTGCTGCAGCTTCCAATGCACATGGTGAGAAGCTCACAGTGTGCGGTGAAATCAGAGGAAGCCGTTAAAGTCCAGGAGAGGAGCCGGTACACCTGTGCAAGACTGGAGGGGGGGCCAGGGGGAGGGTTTAGGGGCCAGAACAGGGGGGGGGCAGGAGGGACGGCTGCCCTGGGCACTGTGGTATCATATGAGGTGGGGGGGCACCACAAAGAAATTGAGGGGGGGAGGGTATTTGTGTTGGGAGGAGGAATTTGGGGGGGGGGGGGCAGCAAGTGTAAGAATTGTTCTAGGAGGGGAAATTTGGCTTTGTGTGTTAGGAGTGCTGATTCAGGGGTGATTTGTGTTGGGAGGGGGATGGGGGGTATTTGTGCTAGGAAGGGATTTGGAGTGGGGGGTGTACATTTGGAGGGGAAATTTGAGGGGTGGAGTATTTGTGCTAGGAGGGGGGATGGGGTTATTTGTGATAGGAGGGGATTTGGAGTGGGGGGTGTACACTTGGAGGGGAAATTTGAGGGGTGGAGTATTTGTGCTAGGAGGGGGGATGGGGTGGGGTATTTGTGCTTAAAGGGGGGATGGGGGGGTATTTGTGCTAGGAGGGGGGATGGGGTGGGGTATTTGTGCTTAAAGGGGGGATGGGGGGGTATTTGTGCTAGGAGGGGGGATGGGGTGGGGTATTTGTGCTTAAAGGGGGGATGGGGTGGGGTATTTGTGCTAGGAGGGGGGATGGGGGGGTATTTGTGCTAGGAGGGGATTTGGAGTGGGGGGTGTGTACACTTGAAGGGGAAATTTGAAGGGTGGAGTATTTGTGCTAGGAGGGGGGGGTGGGGTGGGGTATTTGTGCTAGGAGGGTGGATGGGGGGGTGTTTGTGATAGGAGGGGATTTGGAGTGGGGGGTGTGTACACTTGGAGGGGAAATTTGAGGGGTGGAGTATTTGTGCTAGGAGGGGTGATTTTTTTTTTGGGGGGGGGGCATTTGTGCTGGAGTGATGGAGGGGGTAGATTTGTACTGGGAGGAGGGAAAACTTATTCTTAGGGGTAATCGTGCAGATCAGTGCCCAATTATTTGGGGGGGGGGGATTATTTCTGACACATGCTCATACTTCTGGGGGGGGCAGAGTTTGGCATGTTTGCCCCGGGCTCAGCCTCTAGGTGACCTTGTCCCAGTACTGGGAGGATTTAAATAACTGCACAGCACCTCTGAGCCAATCAGATGCGACTATTCTGACAGGTGCCGGCTCAAGTGTGTTATGGGGGGGGGGGATTTTTTTTTTTTTGGAGACTCTTTCACTTTGCTGTGAACATGGATCTTCTCCGCACGTGGCTCCGCCCTCCGCGTTCTTTATATAGAACAACGCCCAGGACGCAGGGTGACCTCCCTGACCCTCTGACCCCTCACACTCAGTAAATATTCTCTGTATACATCGCGTTTACCTGCTAAAGGTCACCAGAGGAGTCATTGTACAGAGAGAGTCCCATCACCCACCTCCTACAAATATCTCCTGATCCCGAAGAAGGTCAACATGGACACATTGGGGATGGGGGAGGGGAGCTGGTCGGTGTTCATCGGACATACAGGTGACCTTTCTTATGTGCCGATGCATTTTCCCAATCTGTAGTGCAGAGGGGGGGTTTGAATAACAAAAAATTGTATCAAATCGTTACTGTAATTTCCATTTCCTGGCACCAATCCATGGCAGTGTACTACTCAATGTGTGCTGCCATGTTGGCACCAGAAAAATTGTATCAAATACTTACTGTACAGTTTTTCTGGCGCCAACATGGCCGTACACATCAGGTAGTACACTGCCACGGATTGGCGCCAGGAAAGGAAAATGACGGTAAGTGTTTGATACAATTTTCCTGGCACCAACATGGCAGCACACATTGGGTAGTACGCTGCCATGCATTGGCGCCAGGAAAATTGTATCAAACACTTACCATCATTTTCCTTTGGCAGCGTACTACCCGATATGTGCTGCCATGTTGGTGCCAGGAAAATTGTATCAAATACTTACCCTAATTTCTCTTTCCTGGCAACAAACCATGGCAGCGTACTACCCAACGTGTTCTTCCATGTTGGTGCCAGAAAAACTAAAAATTGTATCAAATACTTACCGTAATTTTCCTTTTCTGTCGCCAATCCATTGCAGCTTACATCTGGTAGTATACTGCCATGTTGGTGCCAGGAAACCGTACTTGCCATTATGGCTACACCATCTTCTACACACCATGGGTCTGCCATCTCCTATCCACTGATGGAGGGCGCCATCTTTGTACTCATTTCTCTTAAATGAGTTATGTGAATGCACCAAGGCTTCTTGTTTTGTTAACCGATTCCCCTCCCACCCAGCCTTGGCATTCCTTTAATGGGGTCTTTATGCCCCCAAACGGCCCTCCGTCTACCGATCATTAGCAGAGACCGACTTGTCTTTGACAGCTTGGTTAATGTGCTGGGACAGCTCTACCACCAATGGATGCTTATGTGTTGTGTTGGGGCGTTAAAGCCCACCCTCTTTGCCACCGTACATTGGCATTATATTGGTGGTAGGAAGTTCAAGCCCCGATGAAGGGGGATTTGTGAGCCCTCAAAGTGTGTTGGCTTTTCCCTTTTTATATCATATCTAATAAAATAACTCATACTGGACTGAACCAATCAGTTTGGCTTTCTCGTTCCTCTAATACCCTACAAACATTTCTGGGTAATCCCTGGGGTACCCCTGTCAGCAGAGAGCTGCCTCTAAAGGTTTTTGTGAAAGCCCCGGTGAAGGATTCGTGAACCTCCCAAGCGTGTCGGCTTTTCCCCCTCTTCCCCTCTTGGCAGAGAGCTGCCTCCAAAAATTTCAGAAATTTGGATTATCTTCGTCCAATCAAGGGACACACCTACTGCTGCACATTATGGAGGACCTACCTCCCGGTTTGCTTCTCCTCAAAGTCCAGAATCTTCTCATTTTGGCCACTGATGGAGTAATGAGGACGCAGTATCTGTGTGTGATACTATAACATGAGCAGGAAAGAGGTCCCAAGGCTTGTTCTTTGGGTAAATCCCAGATGAGTGAGGATTTGTGAGCTCCCAAAGAGCGTTGGCTTTTACCCTTTTCCCCTCTGGACAGAGAGTTGCCTCCATAAGTCCAGAAAATGAGCTTCCTATCTTCATCCAATCAAGGAGCCCGCTGGTCCTATAATACACATCTATGACTTGTACATTATGGAGGACCTACCTCCTGGATTTGCCCTTTTCCAGCACTAGCAGCTCCAAGATCTTCGTCACCCCCGTCCCAAACCCCCCCACCCACCACCACCACCACCACCACCATTGCCATCTTCTCATCCACTCCTTCTGGGTCTTCTTCTCTATTTGGCCACTATCAGTCTGCTGCTTCTTTTCAGCACATGAACTGATTGGCTATTTGTGCTTCTTCCTGTCACACTCCAGCTCTGCTGTACAGGGACTGCAAGAGGCTGACACCAGGTCATTCATGATTACAGAGCCGCATTCATTTGTGTCTTTCATATCTGCCCAGAGTTCAGCTTCTCTCTTTGTTTACCAACATAAGGAAACTCGCATGACTTCACTTTCATCATCGGTGTCACTGGCAGACAAGGTGTCACCTCTGACTAATCGAGGAAACCAGAAGAGCAGCCAGATCGTCATTTCATCGTCATTTCATCATTTATAGGAGGAGTGTGGAGCTCCTACCCTGTGCGATCAACCCTCCCGGCTCTGTTCTCACCCATGGTACAGGTGAGACCCGGGAACTCAGCACAGGGATGGTGAGAACCCCTCATAATGGGCACAGCAGGTGTACAGACCCGGGAACTCAGCACAGGGATGGTGAGAACCCCTCATAATGGGCACAGCGGGTGTACAGACCCGGGAACAAAGCACAGGGATGGTGAGAACCCCTCATAATGGGCACAGCGGGTGTACAGACCCGGGAACTCAGCACAGGGATGGTGGGAACCCCTCATAATGGGCACAGCGGGTGTACAGACCCGGGAACTCAGCACAGGGATGGTGAGAACCCCTCATAATGGGCACAGCGGGTGTACAGACCCGGGAACTCAGCACAGGGATGGTGGGAACCCCTCATAATGGGCACAGCGGGGGTACAGACCCGGGAACTCAGCACAGGGATGGTGGGAACCCCTCATAATGGGCACAGCAGGTGTACAGACCCGGGAACTCAGCACAGGGATGGTGGGAGCCCCTCATAATGGGCACAGCGGGCGTACAGACCCGGGAACTCAGCACAGGGATGGTGAGAACCCCTCATAATGGGCACAGCGGGTGTACAGACCCAGGAACTCAGCACAGGGATGGTGGGAATCCCTCATAATGGGCACAGCGGGTGTACAGACCCGGGAACTCAGCACAGGGATGGTGGGAACCCCTCATAATGGGCACAGCGGGTGTACAGACCCGGGAACTCAGCACAGGGATGGTGGGAACCCCTCATAATGGGCACAGCGGGTGTACAGACCCGGGAACTCAGCACAGGGATGGTGGGAACCCCTCATAATGGGCACAGCGGGTGTACAGACCCGGGAACTCAGCACAGGGATGGTGGGAACCCCTCATAATGGGCACAGCGGGTGTACAGACCCGGGAACTCAGCACAGGGATGGTGGGAACCCCTCATAATAGGCACAGCGGGTGTACAGACCCGAGAACTCAGCACAGGGATGGTGGGAACCCCTCATAATGGGCACAGCGGGTGTACAGACCCGAGAACTCAGCACAGGGATGGTGGGAACCCCTCATAATAGGCACAGCGGGTGTACAGACCCGGGAACTCAGTACAGGGATGGTGAGAACCCCTCATAATGGGCACAGCGGGTGTACAGACCCGAGAACTCAGCACAGGGATGGTGGGAACCCCTCATAATGGGCACAGCAGGTGTACAGACCCGGGAACTCAGCACAGGGATGGTGGGAACCCCTCATAATGGGCACAGCGGGTGTACAGACCCGGGAACTCAGCACAGGGATGGTGGGAACCCCTCATAATGGGCACAGCGGGTGTACAGACCCGGGAACTCAGCACAGGGATGGTGGGAACCCCTCATAATGGGCACAGCGGGTGTACAGACCCGGGAACTCAGCACAGGGATGGTGGGAACCCCTCATAATAGGCACAGCGGGTGTACAGACCCGGGAACTCAGCACAGGGATGGTGAGAACCCCTCATAATGGGCACAGCGGGTGTACAGACCCGAGAACTCAGCACAGGGATGGTGGGAACCCCTCATAATGGGCACAGCGGGTGTACAGACCCGGGAACTCAGTACAGGGATGGTGAGAACCCCTCATAATGGGCACAGCGGGTGTACAGACCCGAGAACTCAGCACAGGGATGGTGGGAACCCCTCATAATGGGCACAGCAGGTGTACAGACCCGGGAACTCAGCACAGGGATGGTGGGAACCCCTCATAATGGGCACAGCGGGTGTACAGACCCGGGAACTCAGCACAGGGATGGTGGGAACCCCTCATAATGGGCACAGCGGGTGTACAGACCCGGGAACTCTGCACAGGGATGGTGGGAACCTCTCATAATGGGCACAGCGGGTGTACAGACCCGGGAACTCAGCACAGGGATGGTGGGAACCCCTCATAATGGGCACAGCGGGTGTACAGACCCGGGAACTCAGCACAGGGATGGTGGGAACCCCTCATAATGGGCACAGCGGGTGTACAGACCCGGGAACTCAGCACAGGGATGGTGGGAACCCCTCATAATGGGCACAGCGGGTGTACAGACCCGGGAACTCTGCACAGGGATGGTGGGAACCTCTCATAATGGGCACAGCGGGTGTACAGACCTGAGAACTCAGCACAGGGATGGTGGGAACCCCTCATAATGGGCACAGCGGGTGTACAGACCCGGGAACTCAGCACAGGGATGGTGGGAACCCCTCATAATGGGCACAGCGGGTGTACAGACCCGGGAACTCAGATTTCTCACTAGTAAAGTTCCAAGTGATATAACCCCCTAATGTCCCCCCACAGTCACACACTAATATTATTATAATACATTTATATAGCTCTGACATATACCGCAGTGCTGTACAGAGAACACTCCTTGGTGCGGAGAGGAGTATTTTGGGCGTCTCCATTTTCCAGGTTTCCGAGGCGACAAAACACATCACTGACATCAGAATGTAAACACTCGGTTGCCGGGGGGAACACACAGAAGTCAGTCACTGGTTTGGAAAGTTTTCACCAAAACTCTTCCAGCGAATCACAGAGTGCGGAAAAAAACGAGGGAAACTTCAAGTTCTGGAGACAGAGGGGTGTCTGTGTGATCTCTGGGGGGGCACCGTACACGGAACATACACTCCATCAACTGACCAATCCGGAGCCCCCCCTCTCCTCGGACAATGCTAAACTAAAAAAAAGTTAACTGTAAAAACTAGAACACCGTGCACCTTAAACAATTGTCATTTTTACCCCCCTTCATGACGCAGGCCATTTTTTGCTCTTTAAGCACTGCGCTATTTTGACTTTCAATTTTGCGGTTTATAGTATTTCATTTTTCTTTTTTCATACAAATAGAGCTTTCTTTTGGTGGTCTTTTTTTTTTTTCTATAAATCAATTTTTATTACATTTTTTTTTTTACATTTAGGACTAACCATACAATACTGTACAAAAAGATGGGAGGAGGAGGAGAGGGAAGGGGAGGAAGTGGAGGCAAAAGACGGGCACAATCCAAAAAAAAAATAAAATAAATAAAAATAGATTTATTAAAAAATTATGCATGGAACCTACCAACAATGACGGGGGAAGAAAAACAAATAAAAAAAAAAACAAAACACCATAACCCCTAACTTATGTGCAATTGTGTATCTATTATAAGTGTATTACTTTATGTTTGTGCCTTTGTCCATATATATTCCATATAAGGAATAATAAAAAAAAAAAATTACAAATAAATGTATTAAAAAAATGTGCATGAAACCTACCAACAATGACGGGGAATAAAAAAAAAAAAAAAAAAAAGAAAACGTTTTAAGACCCCTGTAAAAGAGAACGTAATGCAATTGTGTATCTGTTATAAGTACATTACATACCAAAAATGTGCATGAAGCCTACCATCAACGACAGGGGAAGAAAAACAAAACAAAAATAAAAATAAAAATATATTATTTAATTTTTTTATTATGTAAATGAAAAAAGAAAATACTGACAATTTTGAAAAAAAAAACAATATTTTCTACTTTCTGCTATAAAAACATCAAATAAAAAAAAAATTTAATTTCTTAATAAATTTTGGCCAAAATATATTTTGCTACATGTCTTTGGTATAAAAAAAAGAAAAAAAACCCAATAAGTGTATATTGATTGGTTTGGGTGAAAGTTATGGCGTCTACAAACTATAGACGCTATACTGGTAACGGCGATGATCAGCAACTTAGATTGTGACTGTGATAGGGTGGTGGGAAATCTGGTTCTCACAGACACTATCTGGGAGGGACACTATCAGACATGTACCTCACTAGCGATCAGTGATAATACTATACACTGTCACTGTACTAATGGCACTGGCTGGGAAGGGGTTACCGTCAGGGGGTAATCAAAGAGGTTAACAATGTGTGCTGATTTTACTTTCTGATCTGGCTGTTTTTCCTCCCTGCTTTGCAGCCAGTTCCAATGCACACAGAGTTCCGTTGCCTCCTTTTCATCAAGCCACACCAGAACACTTTAGCAGCACACGGCAATTTTTTTTGGTGCAGTTTACACTATAAATTTTTAAAGACCTGGGGGGGACGCCTTTGGGTGCCCCAAGAAGAGTAGTATTGCAGCGCATTTAGCGTCCCGTGATGAACAGTGGGTGTGGCCAAATTGTGTTAATAATGGGAGAAGCTTAAAGTGATTGTAAAGGATCGTTTTTTTATTTTTTTTAAATAACAAACATGTCACACTTGCCTCCACTGGGGAGCTCGTTTTGCACAGAGTGGCCCCGAACATCCTCTTCTGGGGTCCCCTGGCGGCTCTCGCGGCTCCTCCCCGCATCAGATAATTCCCTAGGAGAGCCGCTCTCCCGAGGGGGTTACCTTGCGGGCGCGCTCCCGAGTCCATCATTTGCGTCCACAGGCATGAATGCCGGACCTGGCCCCCCCCCCCGCGTCATTGGATTTGATTGACGGCAGCGGGAGCCAATGGCTGTGCTGCTATCAATCTATCCAATCAAGAGCCGGGACCCAGTGGAGAGAGGGAGAGCGCGTCCGAGGAGATGAAAGGGGTCAGGTAAGTAATACAGGGGGCCTGGGGGGCCGGTGACTGCCAGCTGTTTTTTCACCTTAATGCATAGGATGCATTAAAGTGAAAAAACAGGAGGGTTTACACCCCATTTAAGTAGCGTAGTTAAATCAAACAAGATCATTACATCCCCCCCCCCCCCAGGTCAGCCTGTCCTCCAGTATAATCCCTCCTTGGTCAGTCTCTCCCCCAGTATAACCCCTCCCCCCCACCAGGTCAGTCTCTCCCGCAGTATAATCCCTTCCCCCTCCAGGTCAGTCTGTACCCCAATATAATCCCTCCCTGGCCAGTCTTCCCCCAGTACACCCCCAGGTCAGTCTGTCCCCCAGTATAATTCCCCTCCCCAGGTCAGTCTGTCCTCTCAGTATGACCCCCCCCAGTATAATCCCCCCACCCCCACCAGGTCAGTCTCTCCCCCAGTATAATCCCCCCAGGTCAGTCTCTCCCCCAGTATAATCCCCCCCCCACCAGGTCAGTCTGTCCCCCAGTATAATCCCCCCCAGGTCAGTCTCTCCCCCAGTATAATGCCTCCCCCCTCCAGGTCAGTCTCTCCCCCAGTATAATCCCTCCCCCCTCCAGGTCAGTCTCTCCCCCAGTATAATGCCTCCCCCCTCCAGGTCAGTCTCTCCCCCAGTATAATCCCTCCTCCCTCCAGGTCAGTCTCTCCCCCAGTATAATCCTCACCAGGTCAGTCTGTCCCCCAGTATAATCCCTCCCCCCTCCAGGTCAGTCTCTCCCCCAGTATAATCCTCACCAGGTCAGTCTGTCCCCCAGTATAGTTCTCTCCCCCAGTATAATCCCTCCTCCCTCCAGGTCAGTCTGTCCCCCAGTATAATCCCTCCCTCCTCCAGGTCAGTCTCTCCCCCAGTATAATCCCTCCCCCCACCAGGTCAGTCTCTCCCCCAGTATAATCCCTCCCCCCCCACCAGGTCAGTCTCTCCCCCAGTATAATCCTCACCAGGTCAGTCTCTCCCCCAGTATAATCCCTCCTCCCTCCAGGTCAGTCTGTCCCCCAGTATAATCCTCACCAGGTCAGTCTGTCCCCCAGTATAGTTCTCTCCCCCAGTATAATCCCTCCCCCCTCCAGGTCATTCCATACCCCAGTTAAAGCCTCCTCCCTACCAATACCCCTACCCCCTCCCACCTATCCGTAAACAAGCACTGGAAGCCGATGGGAGGGAGGAGGGGGATGGGAGGACTGGTGCTGCAAGGCTGCCACTGATGTGTCCGGGTTTCAGGTGGACTGAAACCTGGACACAGGATCTAAAACCCGGACTGTCCAGGTGAATCCCGAACAGGTGGCAACCCTAAGTTCTGTAGAACTGTGTGTGTGATTGGCCACAACCAATCAGCTGCCAAACCTGTGCTGTGTCCAATCACAGCACGGACCAGCAGGGGATCCGCGCCCTGAACCTGTAAGAAAGACTGCAATGTGTCGTTAGGTTGCCCGGGCCTGGAGCTGCCGCCCGCTTCCAGTACAACTGCTGTTGGATGAGCAGAACTGTCACTTTTAAGTGACATTCCCCTTTAAGAAGATAATATTGTACTCCATTATATTTGTAATGATCCTCCAATATATACTCCATGTTATATACAAAGGGGAGGATACACAATAGATCTGAGGACATGAGTGGTGGGGTTAATTGGGGGGGGGGAGGGGTCGTCTAACCAGAATAAACATATTAAAGGAAAAGTCCCTTTGTAAGGATAATAAACCTGATCATGGAGTGTGTATTCCCCTCATAAAACTACAAGTCTCTCCAGAATAACAAACACCATGATTGTCCTCAGAGAGCCATTGTCCTCTTATCAGTGATTGCTTTATGTCCCCCATACACACAGTGACAACCAGTCTGGTTTCAATGGCCCTTATCAGTAGTCTGCAGGGTGGGGGGAGGGGACAGACTCTTCCTATCTACAGAAACAATGTAACACAAGGTGACACTTTCACTGCGGCCCTCAGGAAGGACCTAGAAATACATTGTTATTACACTGAGCCCAACAAGTCACCCCCACTCAGTGCGGGGCCCCCAACTTCTCAATACGAGGGCCACAGTGTCTATTTTATAAATCAATAAATAATAAATGTGTCTTATTTTGGAATCAGCATGTAAGCCAGAGTCCTCCTTACATCGGGGTCTTCCTTAGGAGCCCCCATACATCAAACTTCATGTTAGGAGGGCCCCTTAACATCAGAATCCACCTTAAGAGCACCCCCCACAATACATCAGAGCCCCTTTACATCAGGGTCCACCTTAAGAGCACCCCCACATATACATCAGAGCCCCTTTACATCAGGGTCCACCTTAAGAGCACCCCCACATATACATCAGAGCCCCTTTACATCAGGGTCCACCTTAAGAGCACCCCCACATATACATCAGAGCCCCTTTACATCAGAGTCCACCTTAAGAGCACCCCACAATACATCAGAGCCCCTTTACATCAGGGTCCACCTTAAGAGCACCCCCCGCCCATACATCAGAGCCCTTTACATCAGGGTCCACCTTAGAGCACCCCCCATATATCAGAGCCCCTTTACATCAGAATCCACCTTAAGAGCACCCCCACAAAACATCAGAGCCCCTTTACATCAGAATCCACCTTAAGAGCACCCCCACCATACATCACAAACCCCCTTACATTATAGTCCACCTTAGGAGACCACTGTATTTCAGAATCCCCGACACATCAGGGTCCACCTTAAGAGCCCCCCTTTACTCTGTATCTATTATTGAAAAATGTTTAATAAAAAAAAAAAATGTCCCCACTTACATCAGGGTCCCTACCAACCTGACCCTCGCAGCGGGGGCTGCAATCCTGTAGCAGGCTGGATGTGGCCCACAGGCCATAGTTAGGTGGAGACCCCTGGCATCGTGGTTAGCACTCCAGCACTGGGGTCTTGGTTTGTAATCCCATCCGGCACAACCAACCGACCTGCATGGAGTTTGCATGTTCACCCTGTGCTGGGGAAAGGATTCCTCCCGCACTCCGAAAACATGCTGCCAGGTTTATTGGCTTCTGTCCCAACTTCATATACAGTATAATATTGTACATACACGGTATTAAGTGGAGTTCCACCCACTTTTACAACTCTTCAGCATCCTCACTAAACTGTGCACTGTAAACAAATTGGATATTTTTTTATTTTTTTTTCTCAGCACCTCCTGTATATCTGCTGTATTCATTTTTCACTTCCTCCTCCCTGGCCGCGGCCCATCGCATCATTTCCTGTTTGCAATGCCTTCTGGGAAGGGGTGGCAACTTCCTCTGACACTGCTGTTGCTATGGAAACCTGACCAGAAACCTATTACACTGCTTGTGCTGCACTGAGCATGTGCGAGATCTGCAAGGATAAAATCCAGGAAGAAATACAGTCTGGCTTCAGATGCCCACACTTAAGATGGCCACGGCCTGCTGTAAGTTTATAAAATAACAAACTACTGCTATAAACTAACAAAACAGACCTTAGTTTACAGACTAACTTTACTAGAATACATGAAGCTTGTGTATTATAGGGGTATTTTTATTTAAAAAGTATATTTCGGCCGGAACACCACTTTAAAGCCCAGCTCCATTCTAACCCCTCCCACTTCTCTGGAGTGCCCCTCACTGCCTTTCTTTGTCCCCAAAAATGTCCTCTTCATCTAATGGGCGGGTCCTGAAAGCGGTAGAGAACGGCGTCACCTAGAGACACGCCCCATTCTCCAGTGAGCCCAGGACAGCTTTATAATGTGCATCCAGTGGGCGGGGCCCTGACACACCAAGGCTCACAGGAAAGGACAGGCGCTGGATCACAGGGAGCCATACCGGAGGTCAGGTGAGGATTACTCCAACTTTTTTTTGGATTCAGCTATTTTTTTTAAATGTTACTCTGGAGTTTGACCTCCAACATACCCTCACCGCCCACTTTATTAGGTCCCCCTTGCTAGTAGCGGGTTGGACCCCCTTTTGCCTTCATTCTTGGTGGCATAGATACAACAAGGTGTTGGAAACGTTCCTCAGAGGTTTTGCTCCATAGTGACATGATAACATCACACAGTGGCTGCAGATTTGTCGGCTGCACATCCATGATGCCAATCTCCCGTTCCACCACATCCCAAAGGTGCTCTATTGGATGAGATGTGGTGAGTGTGGAGGCCATTGGAGGACAGGGACCTCATTGTCCAGTGATGAGATGATTGGAGCTTTGTGACATGGTGCATTATCCTGCTGGAAGGAGCCATCAGAAGATGGGGACACTGTAGTCATAAAGGGATGGACATGGTCAGCAACAATACTCAGGTATCCCATCCCCACACCATTACACCCCCACCACCAGCCTGAACGGTGATACCCCATCCCCCACACCCATTACACTTCCACCACCAGCCTGAACCGGTGATACCCCATCCCCCACACCATTACACCCCCACCACCAGCCTGAACCAGTGATATCCCATCCCCCACACCATTACACCCCCACCACCAGCCTGAACCGGTGATATCCCATCCCCCCACACCATTACACCCCCAACCACCAGCCTGAACGGTGATATCCCATCCCCCACACCATTACACCCCCCACCACCAGCCTGAACCGGTGATATCCCATCCCCCACACCATTACACCCCACCACCAGCCTGAACCGGTGATACCCCATCCCCCACACCATTACACTCCCCACCACCAGCCTGAACAGTGATATCCCATCCCCCACACCATTACACCCCCACCACCAGTCTGAACCGGTGATATCCCATCCCCCACACCATTACACCCCCACCACCAGCCTGAACCGGTGATATCCCATCCCCCACACCATTACACCCCCACCACCAGCCTGAACCGGTGATATCCCATCCCCCACACCATTACACCCCCACCACCAGCCTGAACCGGTGATACCCCATCCCCACACCATTACACCCCCACCACCAGCCTGAACCGGTGATACCCCATCCCCCACACCATTACACCCCCACCACCAGCCTGAACCGGTGATACCCCATCCCCCACACCATTACACCTCCACCACCAGCCTGAACCGGTGATACCCCATCCCCCACACCATTACACCCCCACCACCAGCCTGAACCGGTGATATCCCATCCCCCACACCATTACACCCCCACCACCAGCCTGAACCGGTGATATCCCATCCCCCACACCATTACACCCCCACCACCAGCCTGAACCGGTGATACCCCATCCCCCCACACCATTACACCCCCCCACCACCAGCCTGAACCGGTGATATCCCATCCCCCCCACCATTACACCCACACCACCAGTCTGAACCGGTGATACCCCATCCCCCCACACCATTACACCCCCACCACCAGCCTGAACCGGTGATACCCCATCCCCCACACCATTACACCCCCCCACCACCAGCCTGAACCGGTGATATCCCATCCCCCCCACCATTACACCCCCACCACCAGCCTGAAACCGGTGATACCCCATCCCCCACACCATTACACCCCCACCACCAGTCTGAACCGGTGATACCCCATCCCCCACACCATTACACCCCCACCACCAGTCTGAACCGGTGATACCTCATCCCCACACCATTACACCCCCACCACCAACCTGAACCGGTGATATCCCATCCCCCACCACCATTACACCCCCACCACCAGCCCTGAACCGGTGATACCCCATCCCCCACACCATTACACCCCCACCACCAGCCTGAACCGGTGATATCCCATCCCCCACACCATTACACCCCCACCACCAGCCTGAACCGGTGATACCCCATCCCCCACACCATTACACCCCCACCACCAGCCTGAACCGGTGATACAAGGCAGGATGGATCCATGCGCCAAATTCTGACCCCACCATCTGAATGTCGGAGCTGAAATCCAGACTCATCAGACCAGGCAACGTATTTCCAATCTTCTATTGTCCAGTTTTGGTGATCCTGTGCCAATTGTAGCCTCAGTTTCCTGTTCTTAGATGACAGGAGTGGCACCCGGTGTGGTCTTCTGCTGCTGTAACCCATCTGCTTCAAGGTTGGATGTTTTGTGTGTTCAGAGATGGTATTCTGCATACCTTGGATGTAACGAGGGGTTATTTGAGTTACTGTTGCCTTTCTATCATCTGGAACCAGTCTGCCCATTCTCCTCTGACATCAACAAGGCATTTTCCTCCACACAACTGCCGCTCACTGGATATTTTCTCTTTTTCCCACCAATCTCTGTAAAACCCGAGAGATGGTTGTGTGTGAAAATCCCAGAAATACTCAGACCAACCCGTCTGCCACCAACAACCACGCCACGTTCAAAGTCACTTCAATCCCCTTTACTTCCCCCATTCTGATGCTCGGTTTGAACTTCAGCAAGTTGTCTTCACCAGGTCTAGATGCCTAAATGTCTTGAGTTGCTGCCATGTGATTGGCTGATTAGCAATTTGTGTTACCGAGCAATTGAACAGGTGTACCTAATAAAGTGTCTCCGGTGAGTGTATATCACACATGTGGTTTTATGTACCGATGTCGCCATCTTTCAGATTTATGATTGGTTCTTACAGCCGGGAGAAAATAACCATGATTTATAGTGAGCGCACTGCGGGCACAGCCTGATAAACACAACTTGCAGAGAACTTCCTCTTTTTCAGGAATTTCCCAGAAATAACTTTAGTTTTTATAGTTTGACATTCTTACAGAAGTAAAAGGAATTATGATCGCCCCCTTCCACCGCCCCCTCCCCCACCCACCCCCACACACCCAAATAATTATATATGCTGCGGTAAATGCAATCCTCTCCTCCTCCACCACACCCTCATATATTAATAATAGATGGCAAGACGTTCTTCCTTCTTATTTAGCTTTGTGGTGGATGTGATGACTTTTCTCTGCTGAACCAAAACCGCTGTCTATTTCAAACAGTCATTGGATCCATCGGACCGAATCCGCAGGTACAGAAGTGAACGGTCAGATCCTTCAATCGTCCCACCCAACAGGGACGTCCAAAATCTGAAGCATATTGGGTGATCTACCAGCCTTCCTCAACTAGGGTTCATCCAGAGGTTGCGAGGAGCTCTTTGAGCAGCAAGCCATGGTGGCCTGATCTCCTGCATATACTGACCACCAATATTTGGGGCCCCCCTCTCCACTGACCACCAATATTAGAATGTCCTTCACTGACCACCAATAATAAGGAGCCTTCTCCACTGGCCACCAATGTTTGGGGCCCCCTCTCCACTGACCACCAATATTAGAATGTCCTTCACTGACCACCAATAATAAGGGGCCTTCTCCACTGACCACCAATAATAAGGGGCTTTCTCCACTAACCACCAATAACAAGGGGCCTTCTCCACTGACCACCAATCTTAAGGGAGCCTTCTCCACTGTCCACCAAGGTTTAGGGCCTTCTCACCTGATCAACAATGTTAGTGGACACTTCACAACTGACCACCGAAGTTAGAAGGCCCTTCTCCACTGGCCACCAATGTTAAAGGGCCCTTCTATACTGGCCACAAATGTTAGGGGAGCCTTCCCCACTGGCCACCAATGTTAGGAGAGTCATCTCTATTGACCATTAGAGGGCCTTTCCCTACTGACCCCCAAAGTCAAAAGATCCTTCTCCACTGAACACCAATGTTAGAGGGCACTTCTTTATGGGCCACTAATGTTAGGGGAGCCTTCTCTGCTGACCACCAATGTCAGAGGACCTTTCTCTACTGAGCACCAAGTTAGAAGGCCCTTCTCCACTGGCCACCAATGTTCTTTATTTACCATCAATGTTAGAAGGCACTTCCCTACTGGACCACCAAAGTCAAAAGACCCTTCACTACTGATACTGAACACCAATGTTACAGGGCACTTCTCCATGGACCACTAATGTTAGAGGGCTGTTCTCCGGTGACCACCAAAGTCAGAGGGCGTTTCTCCACTGACCACCAATTTAAGAAGGCCTTTCTCCACTGACCACCATTGTAAGATTGCCCTACTCCATTGACCATCAAATGTTGGGACAGCTTATTCCACTGACTTCCCATATTAGAGGGCCCTTATCCACCTACCAATAATGCTAGAGGGCTCTTCTCCATTGGTTATCAATCTTCAAGGGCTCTTCTCCACTGACCACCAATGTTAGAAGGCCCCTCTCCACTAACGAGAAAAGCATTCTCCACTGACCACCAATGTTAGAAGGCCCCTCTCCACTAACGAGCAAAGCCTTCTCCACTGACCACCAATGTTAAAAGGCCCCTCTCCACTAACGAGCAAATCCTTCTCCAGTGACCACCAATGTTAGAAGACCCCTCTCCACTAACGAGCAAAGCCTTCTCCACTGACCACCAAAGTTAGAAAGCCCCTCGCCGCTAACTAGCAAAGCCTTCTCCACTGACCACCAATGTTAGAAGGCCCCTCTCCACTAACGAGAAAAGCCTTCTCCACTGACCACCAAAGTTAGAAAGCCCCTCGCCACTAACTAGCAAAGCCTTCTCCACTGTCCACCAAGCCTAGGAGAGCCTTTTTCACTGTCCACCAATGTACGACCTACATTACACCATTACACCGTTGGTGCGGCCCTATTTTTACCACCCCCCCCCCTGCCTGTGGTAAAGAACCCTAAACCCGCTTCAAACTGTATATCTCAATGCGTGTTTTTTTGAATGCGCCAATGTACTTTATGAGGCCTAATGACAATATAAGTGCATAAAAACACACAATTGTTAAATTTGCATGCAGAGGTGTGAATTCCACCTGAATGTAAAGTGCGGAAACAGCCGACACCCCGCCGCGTTCCATGACGTCAATGTAAGCCCCATCACACAAAAGTTCTATTTACGACATATAGGTTCTCCTGAGTCTAAACGTCTTTTTTAATTCTGGGGCGTCTGGCGGGATTTCTGCTCACAGAGCTGGGATTGTTTGCAACCTCAGGAGGGGCTTTATGATGTAGAAGCGGCCCAGCCCTCGGTAAATACTATGACTTTTTTTTTTTATGATTGTACGTTGTATGAGATTTTAGATTTCCTTCTCCGTCTAGCTCAGTCTTCCTCGCAGCGTCCCGTGTTTGTCACATCAGTGAAGTGGAACTGATTTCCTTGGCTGAGGATCCACCAAACCAGTTCTTCCAGTTCTTGCTCTTCAAACCTGATAATCTCCGGCTCTAGGTGAGGAATTGTGCGGAACGTGGCAGGAACGCCTTCCAAGATTCTGAACACAGCGAAAGGATACCCTGAGGATGGAAAATAAAGCTCTTCAAATCATTTCTATCCTTTATTAAATCCTATAAAGTCAAAGATGATTTTTTTTCTCGGCCTGAGGCGGCCCAGCCCTGTACCCACACCCCGCGCTCCGTCTCTCTGCGACGCCACGTGCACGGATCCAACCTGCAAGATTATTCTGAAGGTTCAGGTCTCTGGCTTTTACATCTATTGTTCAACTGTTAGAAAAACAAAAAAACAAAGAAAAACGTCATCCTGAAATGAAGTTCGGTTTTTAAGGCCCATTTACACTTAGAGGTGGTCATTGTTGGTCAGCCGTGCATGTTAGTTGTGGTCATGTGCACTGCTCTTTGCACCCTACACATCCCATAGTCCATAGTCTATCTCGGGAGCGAGCAAGAGAGGGTGGCTACACTCCTACATCAGTCTCTGTCCGGTGTACATAACAGGAAGTGAGAAGAAAGATCTATAAAGGGAGGAAATCCTTTTGGCCCTCCCTTGTTTCCCTGGGGGGCCAGTCTTCTACTGACACCAATGAGATGAGGGTCTGTTCTCCCCTGGGAGCCACTATTCTACTAACACCAATCATTTGAAAGAGCTACTCTACTCTGGGGGCCACTATCCACTGACATCAACTACTTTGGGAACTATTCTTCCCTGGTGGCCACTATCCCACTGACACCAATGATTTGGAAAATTACTCTATCCTTGGGGCCACTGAAACCAATGATTTGGAGAGTTACTCACCCTGATGGCCATTATTTCAGATGCCAATGATTGAGGGGCTATTCTATTTTGTGGTCAGTATCCCACTGACACCAATGACTTGGGGAGCTATTCTTCCTCACTAGCCACTATCCCACTGACACCCATAATTTAGGGAGCTACTCTTTCCTGGGGGCCACTATTCTACTGACACCAATGTTTTTGAGAGCTATTCTCCCCTGTGGGCCACTCTTCCGCTGACACCAGTGTTTTTGAGAGCTACTCTACTCTGGAGGCCACTATTCCGATGACACCAGTGATTTGGACAACTACCCTATCCTGGAGGCCACTATTCTATTTACACCAATGATTTAAGGAGATACTCTACCCTAGGGAGTAACTATTTTACTGCTAATAATTATGGAGGAGCTATTCTATCCTGTGACCACTATCCCCCTAACACCAATGACTTGGGTAGCTATTTTTCCTGGTTGGCCACTATCCCACTGACACCAATGATTTGGAAAATTACTTTATCCTGGGGGGCCACTGAAACCAATGATTTGGAGAGTCACTCCACCCTGATGGTCATTATTTCAGATACCAATGATTGAGGGGCTATTCTATTTTGTGGTCAGTATCCCACTGACATCAATGACCTGGGGAGCTATTCTTCCTTGGTGGCCACTATCCCACTGACACCCATAATTTGGGGAGCTATTCTTTCCTGGGGGCCACTATTCTACTGACACCCATAATTTGGGGAGCTATTCTCCCCTGGGAGGCACTCTTCCACTGACATCAATTATTTGGAGAGCTACTCTACTCTGGAGGCCTCTATTCTACTGATACCAGTGATTTGGAGAACTACTGTATCCTGGGGACCACTATCCCATTTACACCAATGATTTAAGGAGCTACTCTACCCTGGGGGGTCACAATTTTACTGCTATTGATTATGGGAGAGCTATTCTATCCTGTGACCACTATCCCCCTGACACCAATGACTTGGGTAGCTATTTTCCCTGTTGGCCACTATCCCACTGACACCAATGATTTGGAAAGCTACTCTGCCCTGGGGTCCCCTGTCCCACTGACACTAATAATTTGGGGAGCTACTCTATCCTGTGTGCCACTATTCCACTGACACCAATGATTTGGAGAGATATTCTCCCCTGACGGCCACTATTCCGCTGACACCAATGATTTGGAGAGATATTCTCACCTGACTGACACTATTCCACAGACACCAATAATTTGGGGAGCTACTCTGTCCTGTGGGCCACTATTCCACTGACACCAATGATTTGGAGAGCTTCTCTACCCCGGTGGACACTATTCCACTGACACCAATGATTTGAAGAAATATTCTCCCCTGACGGCCACTATTCCACTGACACCAATGATTTGGAGAGCTTTCTTTTGTTGGCCACTATCCGAATTAAACCAATAACTTGGGGAGCTATTCTTTCCCAGTGGTCACTATCTCCCTGACACCAATGATTTGGAGAGCTACTCTACTCTGGAGGCCACTCTTCCACTGATACCACTGATAGAAGGGCTATTCTATCTTGTGGCCACTTTCCCACTGACACCAATGACTTGAAGAACTATTATTCCCTGTGGAACGCTATCTCACTGATACCAATGATTTCCAGAGCTACTTTACCCAGAGGGTCACTATCTCACTGTTGCCAATGATTTCACAAGCTACTTTACCCTGAGGGCCACTACCTCATTGACACTAATGATTTGGAGAGCTAATCTACTCTGGGGGCCATTATTCCACTTATACCAATAATGGAGGGCTATTCTATATTGTGGCCACGATCCCGCTGCCACAAATGATTTGGAGAGCTTCTCCATCCTGGGGGCCGCTATCCCATGAACACCAATGGTTTGGGGAGCTATTTTGCCCTGTTGGCCGCTATCCCATTGACACCAGTGATTTGGGGAGTCGTTTTTCTTGGTGGTCACTTTCCCACTGACACCATTGAATAAGGGGTTATTCTCCCCTGAGGGGCCACAATGCCACTAACACCAGTGATCTGGGGATTATTCTCCCTATATAAGACCGTGTAAATATATTGGATTATATGACTGTATACATTTTTCCCCATTGGGTGCATGGAAGGATTTGGAAGCATACCAGGCCCTAGTCCCATGCAGGTTGAGAACCCCTGACTTAGAGCGCTTGTTTTATTAAAGTGAAAAGTGAATAGGGATGAGCTGAGATTCAGGTTGAACCGAGTTCAGAGAAAGCTGTCAAATGACAGCAGGCTTCCGTCCCAATCAACTGGGGCCATGGAACTCCCAGCCTAGCTTGTAACAATATGGACACATGGCTAATGGTCATGGTCAATGACATTGTCCTAATATGGTCATGTGGCCGTGTTAGGTCAAAGATGTCTCCAGTATCCCCACCACTATGTAAGGCATTGTCCTAATATGGTCATGTCCTAATGTTTTAATATGGTCCTAATATGGTCATGTGACCATGCTAGGTCAAAGATGTCTCCAGCATCCCCACCACTTTGTTATGTAAGGCATTGTCCTAATATGGTCATGTCCTAATTTCCTAATATGGTCCTAATATGGTCATGTGGCCATGCTAGGTCAAAGATGTCTCCAGCATCTCCACCACTTTGTTATGTAAGGCATTGTCCTAATATGGTCATGTCCTAATATGGTCCTAATATGGTCATGTGGCCATGCTAGGTCAAAGATGTCTCCAGCATCCCCACCACTTTGTTATGTAAGGCATTGTCCTAATATGGTCATGTCATAATGTCCTAATATGGTCCTAATATGGTCATGTCCTAATGTCCTAATATGGTCCTAATATGGTCATGTGGCCATGCTAGGTCAAAGATGTCTCCAGCATCCCCACCACTATGTAAGAAATTGTCCTAATGTTCTAATATGGTCCTAATATGGTCATGTGACCGTGCTAGGTCAAAGATGTCTCCAGCATCTCCACCACTTTGTTATGTAAGGCATTGTCCCAATATGGTCATGTCCTAATGTCCTAATATGGTCCTAATATAGTCATGCTAGGTCAAAGATGTCTCCAGCATCTCCACCACTTTGTTATGTAAGGCAGGGAATTCCATGGCCTCAGCTGACTGA
>NC_133334.1:8133711-8148711 GCF_042186555.1 Aquarana catesbeiana | reverse complement strand
CAGCTCAACAAGTGAAATTGAGGAACCGCCCCGAACACCTGGAGTGATCGGAGGAGGACACAACATTGATGACACCATACATGACATGAGAGTCAACATTTAGGTTGTGACACGCGGACAGGAAGCTGAGGGAGATATAAATAGAATTTTACATGATGAGGAGGAGCAGCAGACTGATGAGTCAGCATGACGATGAAGGAGAAGCCGATGAGTCATCCAATGAGATGCCTCCATTCATCCAATGAGATGCCTCTATCAGCAGAAAGTTGATGTTCACACCTGGGCGGGCAGTGAGTCACATGACATCAATATTGATATCCTTTGTGAATTGCTACATAAAGCTGAATGGATCTGCCAGGCTTGTTATGTACAAGAAAATACAGGAAAAACACTCCTATGGCCACATCCGTATGATGAGTTTGGTATAAAAGAAAAAAAGGGCACAGAAGTAGCCCACAGGTCTGACTTTAAGGGCACAATGAACAGTGGAGGGTATAAAAAATAGTTTCAAAGTTTATTTATAGCAATACATGGTACAAAAAGGCTTAAAGAGATAAAAAAGCATATATATAACACATGACCGAAAGGAACATATATAGTATAGTGAGCCCATGTGCATTAACGCGTTTCGCTGTCTAGCTTCGTCAGGACACACTCAGGGATTGTTGGAGAAAAAAACAGGTCTCACTATCTTGAATAAAAAACATAGATAAGGTTTCATAAAGTAATAACACATATATTATATTTTTATAATATATGTATATATTTCTATACCAAGCTTGTTATGTGCAATAATTGCCACTTGCCCTCCGGAAGGTTTTACCCCCCCCCCCCCCTTCATGACCTGGTCATTTTCTGCTATTCAGCACTGCGCTATTTTACTGGTAATTGCGCCGTCATGCAACACTGTACCCAAATTATATTTATATCATTTTTTTTCACACAAATAGAGCTTTCTTTTGGTGGTATTCGATCACCACTGTGCTTTTTATTTTTTAATATATAAACGAAAAAAGACCAAAAATGTTAAAAAACAAAATAAAACAAAACCATGTTTTTTGACTTTCTGCTATAAAACATATCCAATAAAGCATTTAAAAAAGAATTTCTTCATGAATTTAGGCCAAAATGTATTCTGCTACACGTCTTTGGTAAAAAAACAAAACAAAAACAAAAAAACCCCAAAACAATAAGTGTATATTGATTGGTTTGTGTAAAAGTTAAAGTGTATACAATTTATAAGATATATATACTGTATTGTTTTTTGGGTTTTTTTATACTAGTAATGGCGGCAACTAATAGTGGGACTGTGATAGCGTGGCGGACAATCTGACACTAACTGACGCTGGCTAGGGGGCTACACTAACTGACTAACTGACACTGACATCACCAGTGACACTAATACAGTGACCAGTGCTAATAATATACACTGTCACTGTACTAATGACACTGGCTGGAAGGGGTTATTTTTCGTCCCCCCCCAAAAAAAAAAAATAAACACTGTAGCTGCTGATTCTTAATAAAAGGACACTTGCCTGTCTAAGGATCCAGCGCTGTCCTCACTCAGGTCAGTTCTTCATCGGTCTTTGAGTCCCCGGCGCTGCCATGCTAACTGTGGAAAGCCGGCTGTGACTGCTTACGCCTTCACAGCCGGATTCCCACTGCACATGCGCAAGCCGCACTGTATCCCACAATGGTCCCACAGCCTCCTGGGGCTTGTGATGTGCCCCAAGAGGCTGCGAGGTGGGTGGTGGTGGTGGTGGTGGTGGGGGGGGGCTGAACTTCTGCTGAGATCGTTTAGGCAACCTGCATGGAAGTGGGACAAGGTACCTGTCAAAACCAGGTACCCCCCCCCCCCCCAAAAAAAAAAAAAAAAAAGTGTCCAAAAGTTGAAAGGGGGGGGGGGCAGAAATGTTGAATTTCCCTTTAGAGGTGAAGTCCTGCTTTGAGATCCATTCAGGTAGCTGGATTGCATCTAGGTTCGGATTGCTTTTCAGAGGTCATTTGACGGGCCTGCTTTAATATCTTGATCTTTGCACTAGTGCATTGCATGCAGTTGTGGTGGGGTGCTTGCAGAGTGGTCGCAGTCGTGGGGTGCTTGCAGAGTGGTCGCAGTCATGGTGGGGTGTTTGCAGAGTGGTTGCAGTCATGGGGTGCTTGCAGAGTGGTTGCAGTCGTGGGGTGCTTGCAGAGTGGTCGCAGTCATGGTGGGGTGTTTGCAGAATGGTCGCAGTCGTGGGGTGCTTGCAGAGTGGTTGCAGTCGTGGGGTGCTTGCAGAGTGGTTGCAGTCGTGGGGTGCTTGCAGAGTGGTTGCAGTCGTGGGTTGCTTGCAGAGTGGTCGCAGTTGTGGTGGGGTGCTCGCAGAGTGGTTGCAGTCGTGGGGTGCTTGCAGAGTGGTTGCAGTCGTGGGTTGCTTGCAGAGGGGTCGCAGTCATGGTGGGGTGCTTGCAGAGTGGTTGCAGTCGCGGGGTGCTTGCAGAGTGGTTGCAGTCGCGGGGTGCTTGCAGAGTGGTCGCAGTAGTGGGGTGCTTGCAGAGCGGTTGCAGTCGTGGGGTACTTGCAGAGTGGTTGCAGTCATGGTGGGGTGCTTGCAGAATGGTTGCAGTCGCGGTGGGGTGCTTGCAGAGTGGTTGCAGTCGCGGGGTGATTGCAGAGTGGTTGCAGTCATGGTGGGGTGCTTGCAGAGTGGTTGCAGTCGCGGTGGGGTGCTTGCAGAGTGGTCGCAGTTGTGGTGGGGTGCTTGCAGTCGTGGGGTGCTTGCAGAGTGGTCTCAGTCGCGGGGCGCTTGCAGAGTGGTCTCAGTCGTGGGGTGCTTGCAGAGTGGTTGCAGTCGCGGGGTGCTTGCAGTGGTCACAGTCGCGGGGTGCTTGCAGTGGTCACAGTCGTGGGGTGCTTGCAGAGTGGTTGCAGTCGTGGGGTGCTTGCAGAGTGGTTGCAGTCGTGGGTTGCTTGCAGAGTGGTCGCAGTTGTGGTGGGGTGCTTGCAGAGTGGTTGCAGTCGTGGGGTGCTTGCAGAGTGGTTGCAGTCGTGGGTTGCTTGCAGAGGGGTCGCAGTCATGGTGGGGTGCTTGCAGAGTGGTTGCAGTCGCGGGGTGCTTGCAGAGTGGTTGCAGTCGCGGGGTGCTTGCAGAGTGGTCGCAGTAGTGGGGTGCTTGCAGAGCGGTTGCAGTCGTGGGGTACTTGCAGAGTGGTTGCAGTCATGGTGGGGTGCTTGCAGAATGGTTGCAGTCGCGGTGGGGTGCTTGCAGAGTGGTTGCAGTCGCGGGGTGATTGCAGAGTGGTTGCAGTCATGGTGGGGTGCTTGCAGAGTGGTTGCAGTCGCGGTGGGGTGCTTGCAGAGTGGTCGCAGTTGTGGTGGGGTGCTTGCAGTCGTGGGGTGCTTGCAGAGTGGTCTCAGTCGTGGGGCGCTTGCAGAGTGGTCTCAGTCGTGGGGTGCTTGCAGAGTGGTTGCAGTCGCGGGGTGCTTGCAGTGGTCACAGTCGCGGGGTGCTTGCAGTGGTCACAGTCGCGGGGCCCTTGCAGAGTGGTCTCAGTCGTGGGGTGCTTGCAGAGTGGTTGCAGTCATGATGGGGTGCTTGCAGAGTGGTCACAGTCACGGGGTGCTTACAGAGTGGTCGCAGTCACGGGGTGCTTGCAGAGTGGTCTCAGTCGTGGTGGGGTGCTTGCAGAGTGGTCACAGTGGCGGGGTGCATGCAGAGTGGTTGCAGTCGTGTTGGGGTGCTTGTAGAGTGGTCGCAGTTGTGGGGTGCTTGTAGAGTGGTCGCAGTCGCGGGGTGCTTGCAGAGTGGTTTCAGTCGTGGTGGGGTGCTTGCAGAGTGGTCACAGTGGCGGGGTGCATGCAGAGTGGTTGCAGTCGTGTTGGGGTGCTTGTAGAGTGGTCGCAGTTGTGGGGTGCTTGTAGAGTGGTCGCAGTCGTGGGGTGCTTGCAGAGTGGTCACAGTGGCGGGGTGCATGCAGAGTGGTTGCAGTCGTGGTGGGGTGCTTGAAGAGTGGTCGCAGTCACGGGGTGCTTGCAGAGTGGTCGCAGTCACGGGGTGCTTGCAGAGTGGTCGCAGTCACGGGGTGCTTGCAGAGTGGTCGCAGACGCGGGGTGCTTGCAGAGTGGTTTCAGTCGTGGTGGGGTGCTTGCAGAGTGGTCGCAGTCACGGGGTGCTTGCAGAGTGGTCACAGTGGCGGAGTGCATGCAGTGTGGTTGCAGTCGTGGTGGGGTGCTTGCAGAGTGGTTGCAGTCATGGTGGGATGCTTGTAGAGTGGTCTTAGTTGTGGGGTGCTTGCAGAGTGGTCGCAGTTGTGGTGGGGTGCTTGCAGGGTGGTTGCAGTCGCGGGGTGCTTGTAGAGTGGTCGCAGTCGCGGGGTGCTTGCAGAGTGGCTGCAGTCGTGGTGGGGTGCTTGTAGAGTGGTCGCAGTCGTGGTGGGGTGCTTGTAGAGTGGTCGCAGTCATGGTGGGGTGCTTGTAGAGTGGTCGCAGTCATGGTGGGGTGCTTGTAGAGTGGTCGCAGTCGTGGTGGGGTGCTTGTAGAGTGGCTGCAGTCGTGGTGGGGTGCTTGTAGAGTGGTCGCAGTCGTGGTGGGGTGCTTGCAGAGTGGTCGCAGTCGCGGGGTGCTTGCAGAGTGGCTGCAGTCGTGGTGGGGTGCTTGTAGAGTGGTCGCAGTCGTGGTGGGGTGCTTGTAGAGTGGTCGCAGTCGTGGTGGGGTGCTTGTAGAGTGGTCGCAGTCATGGTGGGGTGCTTGCAGAGTGGTCGCAGTCGCGGGGTGCTTGCAGAGTGGTCGCAGTCGTGGTAGGGTGCTTGCAGAGTGGTCGCAGTCGCGGGGTGCGTGCAGAGTGGTCGCAGTTGCGGGGTGCTTGCAGAGTGGTCTCAGTGGCGGGGTGCTTGTAGAGTGGTCGCAGTCATGGTGGGGTGCTTGCAGAGTGGTCGCAGTCGCGGGGTGCTTGTAGAGTGGTCGCAGTCATGGTGGGGTGCTTGCAGAGTGGTCGCAGTCGCGGGGTGCTTGCAGAGTGGCTGCAGTTGTGGTAGGGTGCTTGCAGAGTGGTCGCAGTCGCGGGGTGCTTGTAGAGTGGTCGCAGTCATGGTGGGGTGCTTGCAGAGTGGTCGCAGTCGCGGGGTGCTTGCAGAGTGGCTGCAGTTGTGGTAGGGTGCTTGCAGAGTGGTCGCAGTCGCGGGGTTCTTGTAGAGTGGTCGCAGTCATGGTGGGGTACTTGCAGAGTGGTCGCAGTCGCGGGGTGCTTGTAGAGTGGTCGCAGTCATGGTGGGGTGCTTGCAGAGTGGTCGCAGTCACAGGGTGCTTGTAGAGTGGTCACAGTCATGGGGTGCTTGCAGAGTGGTCACAGTCATGGTGTGCTTGCAGAGTGGTCGCAGTCGCGGGGTGCTTGTAGAGTGGTCGCAGTCATGGTGGGGTGCTTGCAGAGTGGTCGCAGTCACAGGGTGCTTGTAGAGTGGTCGCAGTCGTAGGGTGCTTGCAGAGTGGTCGCAGTCGCGGGGTGCTTGTAGAGTGGTCGCAGTCGCGGGGTGCTTGCAGAGTGGTCGCAGTCGCGGGGTGATTTAAGAGTGGCCTCAATTACTTGAATGGGTCGCATTCAGCGGTGGCTATGCCCGCCGAAAGCAACAGGGGGTATAATTCTTGCCGCAAAGCATCGCAGCCGCAGCATGTGTACAGCCCGGCTGCTAAAAGGGGTAACAGTTGGGGGGCTGTAGAAGCATGACTTAATCGTGGGGTTTTACCGCTCCCCAACCTCATGTGTGAAGGAGCCCTTATAGACTGCGGGCAGAGCGCTCGGTATTGCAGAACAGACGTCTCATTTCCGTTTATATAACATGGAAACTTTGTTATTCTTTAAAATGATCCAACAAATAGAAGAATAAAAAAGAACATTCCGGACTGAAGTTTAATAAAAGCCGCGATCGATGATCGATCAGAGAAATGCGTTGAACTTTGATGGATATGAAGTGAATCTCCAGTGGTGTAGAGCCGGGAGCAGAGCGGGGATCGTTGGGAACATGTCCAGACACGATCCGTGATCGCGTTATGTATTCCATCTCATAAAAGGATTACTCACACTGACTCCATATTGAGGTCATTATCAGACGGCTGAATATACAAAGGAGATCGGCAGAGAGCAGACGACGATCATATTTATATTGATTGAATTGTACGGGGTGATAATTGGGGTTGATTGCTGTAGGTGAGATATTCGATTGTCAACTCCTTCTAGGGACTGAGAAAAACTTGGATCAATGGTGCAGGAACAATGAGATTGTATTGTCTCAATTTTATCATGGAAACGTATGGCTGAGTTTTTTAACCCTTGTTTTCTGGAGGAATCTGGAGGAAGCCCAACCTACTATGTAAAAAACATCAACTTATACTTATCAATGGGAAACCTGCGATGATCTACAAAACTGCCTTGATAAAAATAACTTAACATCAGAGATCCCATCACATCAGAGGTCCCTCATCACATCAGAGGTCCCTCATCACATCAGAGGTCCCATCACATCAGAGATCCCTCATCACATCAGAGGTCCCTCATCACATCAGAGATCCCATCGCATCAGAGGTCCCTCATCACATCAGAGATCCCATCACATCAGAGGTCCCTCATCACATCAGAGATCCCTCATCACATCAGAGGTCCCTCATCACATCAGAGATCCCTCATCACATCAGAGGTCCCTCATCACATCAGAGATCCCTCATCACATCAGAGGTCCCTCATCACATCAGAGATCCCATCACATCAGAGGTCCCTCATCACATCAGTGGTCCCTCATCACATCAGTGGTCCCTCATCACATCAGAGGTCCCTCATCACATCAGAGATCCCTCATCACATCAGAGGTCCCTCATCACATCAGAGGTTCCCTCATCACATCAGAGGTTCCCTCATCACATCAGAGGTCCCCTCATCACATCAGAGGTCCCTCATCACATCAGAGAACCCATCACATCAGTGGTCCCTCATCACATCAAAGGTCCCCTCATCACATCAGAGGTCCCCTCATCACATCAGAGGTCCCCTCATCACATCAGAGGTCCCTCATCACATCAGAGAACCCATCACATCAGTGGTCCCTCATCACATCAGAGAACCCATCACATCAGTGGTTCCTCATCACATCAGAAGTCCCTCATCACATCAGAGGTCCCCATCACATCAGAGGTCCCTCATCACATTAGATGTCCCCCCATCACATAGGCTGTCCCTCCTTCAGAACAGAGTTCCCCCCTTTACATCAGCTGTCCCCCATCACATCAGAGGTCCCTCATCACATCAGAGGTCCCCATATCACATCAGAGGTTTCCTCATCACTTCAGAGGTTTCCTCATCACATCAGAGGTTCTCCTACACATCACAGGTCCCCCCTTCACAGCAGCAGTTCTCAATCACATAAGAGTTTCCCCCATCACATCAGAGGTCCCCCTATCACATCAGAGGTCTCCCCATCACATCAGAGGTCCACACATCACATCAGAGGTCCCCATCACATCAGAGGTCCCCATCACATCAGAGGTCCCCCCCATCACATCAGAGGTCCTCCCATCACATCAGAGGTCCTCCCATCACATCAGAGGTCCCCATCACATCAGAGGTCCCTCATCACATTAGAGCCCCCCCATCACATAGGCTGTCCCTCCTTCACAACAGAGTTCCCCCCTTTACATCAGCTGTCCCCCCATCACATCAGAGGTCCCTCATCACATCAGAGGTCCCCATATCACATCAGAGGTTTCCTCATCACTTCAGAGGTTTCCTCATCACATCAGAGGTTCTCCTACACATCACAGGTCCCCCCTTCACAGCAGCAGTTCTCCAATCACATAAGAGTTTCCCCCATCACATCAGAGGCTCCTCAATCACATCAGTGGTCCCCTATAACATCAGTGGTACCCCCATTACATCAGAGGTTCCCCCTTCTCATCAGAGGCTCCTCCATTACATCAGAGGTTCCCCATCACACCAGAGGTCCCTCCATCACATCATAGGCTCCTTCTTACATGAGAGGTTCCTCCATCACATCAGATGCTCTTCCATCCCATCAGAGGTCTCCAATCACTTCAGAGTCCCCATCACATCAGAGGTTCCCAATCACACTAGAGTCCCCCATCACATAAGCTGTCCCCTCATCACATCAAATGTTCTCCTACATATCAGAGCTCTCCCCTTCACATCAGTGGTTCCCCATCACATAAGAGTTCCCCCCTATCACATCAGAGGCTCCTCCATCACATCAAATGTTCTCCTACATATCAGAGCTCTCCCCTTCACATCCGTGGTTCCCCATCACATAAGAGTTCCCCCTATCACATCAGAGGCTCCTCCATCACATCAAAGGTCCCCCCCCCCATCACATCAGAGGTCTGCAATCACTTCAGAGTCCCCCATCACATCAGAAGTTCCCTCATCACATTAGAGGTCCCCCCCATCACATCAGAGGTCCCCCCCATCATACCAGAAGTTCCCCCATCACATCAGAGTCCCCCATCACATCAGAGATCCCCCATCACATCATAGTCCCCCATCACATCAGAGATCCCCCATCACATCAGAGTCCCCCATCACATCAGAGGTCCCCCCATCATATCAGAGTTCCCCATCACATAAGAGATTCCCCCATCACATCAGAGGTCCCCCCATCATGTCAGAGGTCCCCATCACATCAGAGGTCCCCCATCACATCAGAGGTCCCCCTATCATAGGTATCCCCATCACATCAGAGGTCCCCCCATCATATCAGAGGTCCACCCATCACATCAGAGGTCCTCCCATCACATCAGAGGTCCTCCCATCACATCAGCGGTCCCTCATCACATCAGAGGTCCCCGATCATGCCACATCAGAGGCACCCCCCATCACATCAGAGGCACCCCCCATCACATCAGAGGCCCCCCTATCACATCAGAGGTCCCCCATCACATCAGAGGTCCCCCATCACATCAGAGGTCCCCCTATCAAATCAGAGGTCCCCCTATCAAATCAGAGGTCCCTCTATCACATCAGAGGTCCACCCATCACATCAGAAGGCCACCTATCACATCAGAGGTTCCCTCATCACATTAGAGGTTCCCCCATCACATCAGAGGTCCCCCCATCATACCAGAAGTTCCCCCATCACATCAGAGATCTCCCCATCACATCAGAGGTCCCCCCCATCATGTCAGAGGTCCCCATCACATCAGAGGTACCCCCCATCACATCAGAGTCCCCCTATCACATCAGAGGTATCCCCATCACATCAGAGGTCCCCCCATCATATCAGAGGTCCCCCATCACATCAGAGATCCCCTATCATATCAGAGGTCCCCCTATCACATCAGAGGTCTCCCCATCACATCAGAGGTCCACACATCACATCAGAGGTCCCCATCACATCAGAGGTCCCCCTATCACATCAGAGGTCCCCCCATCACATCAGAGGTCCCCCATCACATCAGAGGTCCTCCCATCACATCAGAGGTCCTCCCATCACATCAGAGGTCCCTTATCACATCCGAGGTCCCCCATCACATTAGAGGTCCTCCCATCACCTCAGAGGTCCCTCATCACATCAGAGTTCCTCCCATCAAATCAGAGTCCCTCATCACATTAGAGGTCCACCCATCACATCAGAGGTCCCCCTATCACATCAGAGGTCCCCTCATCACATCAGAGGTCCCTCATCACATCAGAGGCCCCCCCATCACATCAGAGGTCCTCCCATCACATCAGAGGTCCCTCCCATCACATCAGAGGTCCTCCCATCACATCAGAGGTCCTCCCATCACATCAGAGGTCCCTCACCACATTAGAGGTCCTCCCATCACATCAGAGGTCCTCCCATCACATCAGAGGTCCCTCACCACATTAGAGGTCCCCCATCACATCAGAGGTCCCTCATCACATCAGAGGTCCCCATCACATCAGGGCCCCCCCCATCACATCAGAGGCCCCCCATCACATCAAAGGTCCTCCCATCACATTAGAGGTCCCCCATCACATCAGAGGTCCTCCTATCACATCAGAGGTCCCCCCATCACATCAGAGGTCCCTCATCACATCAGAGGTCCCCATCACATCAGAGGCCCCCATCACATCAAAGGTCCTCCCATCACATCAGAGGTCCCCCATCACATCAGAGGTCCCTCACCACATCAGAGGTCCCCATCGCATCAAAGGTCCCTCATCACATCAGACCCCCCCATCACATCAGAGGTCCCCCCATCACACCAGAGGTCCCCCCATCACATCAGAGGTCCTCCCATCACATCAGATGTCCCCCCATCACATCAGAGGTCCTCCCATCACATCAGCGGTCCTCCCATCACATCAGAGGTCCCTCACCACATTAGAGGTCCCCCATCACATCAGAGGTCCCCATCACATCAGAGGCCCCCCATCACATCAAAGGTCCTCCCATCACATCAGAGGTCCCCCATCACATCAGAGGTCCTCCTATCACATCAGAGGTCCCCCCATCACATCAGAGGTCCCCCCATCACATCAGAGGTCCCTCATCACATCAGAGGTCCCCATCACATCAGAGGCCCCCCATCATATCAAAGGTCCTCCCATCACATCAGAGGTCCCCCATCACATCAGAGGTCCTCCCATCACATCAGAGGTCCTCCCATCACATCAGAGGTCCCCCCATCACATCAGAGGTCCTCCCATCACATCAGAGGTCCTCCCATCACATCAGAGGTCCCCCCATCACATCAGAGTTTGCCACATCACTGCATAGCAGTGACATATTCTGTAGCGTTGTACACAGTCCATAGATCCATTTGATGCCCTTGAAGGTGCTGAGTGAATCTAGACTTGAAGTGATACATTGATCCACCACTTCACCTTGTTTTTATGCCTTTTTTTTCAATAATCGCGGTTTATATCGGGGTGCGGATGTCCACAAATCCTTATTTGCATTCATCTCAGCTTGAGGTGGACGGGCCCCTGATTTCCTGTGAGGGTGTCAGGGGACGCCCCTGGAGCCGTACTACCTTCTCAATATACAGTATATACTGTATATTTTGTAGCTGTGAGGTAAATATGAGGGTGTACACCCCCCGGTTATATCTCTGGGGTAAATTTATCCATCATTTATTGATCTGAGGTAAATGTGAGGCTGGGGTTCGCCCCCACTATATATGGCAAACTATCAGGGTGTACGCCCCATTTTATACTCCAGTGTAAATCATTGTATATCAGGTGTAACTGATGGAGGTTCTTTATGGTGTACAGAGCGACTTCTCACTCTGAGGAGAACATCGGGGACATGATGTGAGGTAAATGTGATGCTGGAGTCACCCCAATATATAAATGGGAGGCTGGGGTCACCCCAATATATAAATGGGAGGCTGGGGTCACCCCAATATATAAATGTGAGGCTGGGGTCACCCCAATATTTAAATGGGAGGCTGGGGTCACCCCAAAATATATATAAAATGACTGATTGCAGACCGGGGAACCACCCGGTGATTTTCTTTGGGGTGTAACACGAGCTCCACCGTTCACATTATAGCCGAATATTCAGGGCCACCGCCCTCCAAAAGGTCACAGTATCATTTATTTCATCAAAAATTAATTATACAGTACCTATTATTATTATTATAGATTATAAATAATTTTTAAGGAAATAAATTATATTTTGACATTTTGGAGTGCGGAGGCTCTGAATATATATATTTATATACTGTTTATATATCTCTGAGGTAATTAGGAGGGTGTACGCCCCCGGGGTATATATGTGAGGTGATGGGGTGTATAACCCGGGTATATATGTGAGGTGATGGGGTGTATAACCCGCGGTATATATGTGAGGTGATGGGGTGTATAACCCGGGGTATATATGTGAGGTTTGGGGTGTACACCCGAGGTATATATATATATATATATATATATATATATATATATATATATATATATATATATGTGAGGTTTGGGGTGTACACCCCGAGGTATATATATACATATGTGAGGTTTGGGGTGTACACCCCGGGGTATATATATGTGAGGTTTGGGGTGTACACCCGAGGTATATATATACATATGTGAGGTTTGAGTTGTACACCCCGGGGTATATATATATGAGATGATGGGGTATATATATGTTTTGGGGTGTACACCCCGGGGTATATATATATATATGTGAGGTGATGGGATGTACACCCCGAGGTATATATATGAGTTTTGGGGTGTACACCCAGGGGTATATATGTGAGTTTTGGGGTGTACACCCCGGGGTATATATATGAGTTTTGGGGTGTACACCCCATATTTCGGTACTTCTGAGGGTTTCCAGCTCTGAGGGGAGGATTGGGGTGTACACCCTGGGGTATATATGTGAGATGATGGGGTATACATATGAGTTTTGGGGTGTACACCCCATATTTCGGTACTTCATGTGGGTTTCCATCTCTGAGGGGAGGTTTGGGGTGTCCAGGACTCTACATTGTATGTATTGCAGTCACTATCCGGGTGTATAATGGAGTTGGAAGCTGAACTGGACATTTTATTTGTCATTATTATGGGTAATGTGGGTGTTGGAGACACGCACAGGGCGTACACCCGCCTCAGGGTGACAGGGGACACAACATGGCGGCGGGCACACGTGACTCGTCAGAGGGAGGGCGGGGAAGTAGGAGGAGCTCGGTGTGTTTATCCTGTCCCCAGTCACATGACTCCCCGCTCCGCGCCCCGCCCCAATACAACTCCACTTGGCGCCAAATCTCTATGCCCAGCGCACGCGGCTCTGCAGGCGGAGACATTTTGAAAGCCTTGTCCTGGCGCGATTGGCCGCCCGGAGCCCCGCCCCCGGCCGCTCTGCTCCCTCCGCGCTCCCATTGGCCCGCCCCGCGCCCCGCCCCCCTGTGACTAACGGTCGCCCAGAGCGTAGAGAGGAGAGGATCGGCCGTCACCGGAGGAGGAGGAGGAGGAGCGGGGGATGGAGAGCCGCTGATCCCCGAACTATGGAAGTCCGACACAAACTCACCTTCTCACCCGCCAGCGACTGCGAGGAGGAGGACGGCCACAGCACCGGAGACGACTCCGCCTTCCAAGGGAGCGAACCGGGCCGGGAGGAGGAGGAGAGCCCGCCGGGGAGCCGGGCCTGGCCGGAGGACGAGGAAGGAATCGGACAATCACCTGTCAAATCACCCTTCATGAGCCCCCCCGGGTCACCCTACCCGTACCGGGGGTCACCGGACACCTACCGGAGGGGGCAACGGGAAGGATCGAGTTCACCCATACCGGACTGTCCCGGGACACCCCCCCACAAAACATTCCGCAAACTACGGCTCTTCGACACCCCGCACACCCCAAAGGTGAGTCACACCCGGATACGGGTCACCCCAATATGGGTCATCCTGAGATCTGACACCCGGATATGGGTCACCCCCTTCTACAGACACCCCAATACCGGGAACCCTGAGATCTGATACCCCGCACACCCCAAAGGTGAGTCACACCCGGATACGGGTCACCCCAATATGGGTCATCCTGAGATCTGACACCCGGATACGGGTCACCCCCTTCTACAGACACCCCAGTACCGGGAACCCTGAGATCTGATACCCCGCACACCCCAAAGGTGAGTCACACCCGGATACGGGTCACCCGGATATGGGTCACCCCCTTCTACAGACACCCCAGTACCGGGAACCCTGAGATCTGATACCTGGATATGGGTCACCACACCCCCCTGTCTACAGACACCCCAATATGGGTCACCCTGAGATCTGACATCCGGATACAGGCCCCCCCCCATCTACAGACACCCCGATACCGGGAACCCTGAGATCTGACACCCCGATTTGGGTCACCCTGAGATCTGACACCCATCACACCTGGATACAGATCACCCTTATACTGATCACCTGACACCCCATCTACAGACACCCCAATATGTCACCTGTCACCCTGAAGGTGAGTCACCCGCCTACGGGTCACCCTGAGATCTGACATCCAATATGGGTCTCCACATCTACTGACACCCCTAAGTGTCACAGATACAGATTTGACACCCCGATGCGGGTCTTATCTATAGACGCCCCAATATGTTGCCTGTGACCTCAATATGGGTTCCCCTTTATTGTCACCCTCACCTGACACCCCAATATAGGTCTACACATCTGCTGACACCCGAAACTGAGACTTTAATAAGTCACCTGACACCCGGATATGACTCTGATATGACACCCCAATATGTCACCCGACTCCTCCAAAGGAGGGGGGGAGACACCTGGATACAGGTCACCCCCATCTGACACCCCGCACACACCCTGATATCTCACCCTTCTAGTGACAGCCCTTTACTGACACCCTCAGTAGGTTGCCCGACACTCTGCTGGGGGTCGCCCCTTTCCTGACACCCCGCACATCACAAAGGTGAGAGACACCCTGATGGGTCACACTTGGCTGTCACCCTGAAGATGATTTTCCTTCATGTCCCCCTTCTCTACCGACACCCCGCATTACTGACACCCCATTGTGGGGCGGCCTGACACCGCACTATCCATCTGTGGGTATCAACTCCCCCATCGCCCTCCCTCCTCACCCCAGGGCACACAACACACCCACCTAATGTGTTCTAAAATATCACCCCCCTTCCCTGACCCCGTACTGAGGGTGAGAGATCTCAGGATGGACCCCTGCCCGCTGACACCCATTGTAGACCCGTCCCCTGACACCCCATTGTAGACCCGTCCCCTGACACCCCATTGTAGACCCGTCCCCTGACACCCCATTGTAGACCCGTCCCCTGACACCCCATTGTAGACCCGTCCCCTGACACCCCATTGTAGACCCGTCCCCTGCCACCCCATTGTAGACCCGTCCCCTGCCACCCCATTGTAGACCCGTCCCCTGCCACCCCATTGTAGACCCGTCATTTGTGTTCCTTCTATTTGTGACACCCGAAGTGATTGTCAGTCTGTACCCCTCCCCCCCACACTGACAGACCCCGATATGTGTCCCTCCCCCATCTCCAATCATGTCTGTAGGGAGATCTGTTCAGGTCCATGGTCCCCC
>NC_133334.1:8110118-8133211 GCF_042186555.1 Aquarana catesbeiana | reverse complement strand
TCAACGCGACTTTATGATTGAGGAAGGGGTTGCACCCCCAAAACGCGTCCATTGATCTCCCGTGATGGCAGATAGCACATGTTGGCACACTGTGTGCATCCTCCAAATTTGGCTTTTCAAAACATTGCAAAAAAATTTTAAAGATTGAACCACAATACAAAAAGTGATTTTGTGGGGTTTTAAATTCGCCCCAAAACATCAATGATGTTATTATTTTTTTTAATAACATCATGGATTTTTTGCTGGATGTTTTGCAGTTCGGCATTACACCCCATGATCTCCCCGATCAGGATCTGGGCACTTTCTGAAGTAAAGCGTTCTCTATCCCTCACATCACGATCACCTAAAAAGAGATAAAGAAAAAAAAGACAGGTCTCAAAAAATCTGCCACCATCCATCTCTTTTACCTGAGCCTGTGGTCGCAGACACTCACCTGTTGTGGTGCCAATCTCCACCACATCTTCTTCTTCCTCCTGCTCAGCTTGTGTTGGTGTAAGTTCCCCTTCTTCCAGAGGTGGGGGGTCTCTGGTCTCCTCGGATGAGGGGTGTCCTCCTAGTCTTTTCTCCCCTATGTAAAACAAAAATGGTATAATTAGCACACAGATATTTGATGGCAGAACTAGAAATAGGAAACATTGCTTGGAAGTGGGGTACAATTGTCTATTTTAGCCGAGTTCCAAGATGTATTTTTTTATTGCTCTTTGTCAAGCTGCAATACTTTACCGGTTTAGTACAAGCTTCACGGATGGAGACCCCCCTATAGTATACACTGGAGCACCTGTGTGGCCCCCTAATAAAAATGGTGTTCTTGTGTCCCACACTAGTGCTCCAGTGTCCAGATGTGAAAACAGCTGCTCAGTGTCTTCTCCTTACACACAATCTAGTTTGCATTTCATTCTAGTAACAAACCCATCTACACAAACAAATATTTGGCATCCAAGTAGGCCCCAAAAAAATGTGGGAAAATGCATATGGCCTAAACAATGGTGTTCTAGAGGCCGAAAGAAAAATGTTTGATACGAACGAATAATGGGTCCATGAACATTAAAGTTGCCCTTTTAAACGTTACAATTAATAAAAGCATATGGAGCAGCACGAACGTAATAAAGACAGAAAGAATAGGAACACAGCACAACTACTTACTTTTTTGCAGCACTCTCCGGATCTTTCGGTACTGCTCTGGCTCTCTCAACATCAGGTCCGACCACCGCTTCCTGAGCTGATCTTTAGATCTTCGTACCCCGAAATTCCTGTGAAGGCTTTTGACCACTTTCGCCATGATCTTGGCCTTTCTGATGTTGGGGTTGGGGTAAAGCCCATACTTTCCGTCATAGTCGGACTTCTTCATGATGTCGACCATCTCCAACATCTCCCCAAAGGACATATTTGTGGCCTTAAAACATCTCCTTCTGGATCGGGACGTGTCCGGATCCGGGCTTTCCTCCTCCTCCTCCTCGTTGCTAGAATTAGCATGCACCTGCTGTAACTCCGCCATGTGCTCTTCACCCACTGCGCCGAACGAAAAGGGGCGGGGAATAGACTAGAAAGAACGTCAGGGGCGGGCGGAGTTACACGCATGCGCAGTGTGTATAAAGCGTAACACGCGTGCGTATTACGTACGATCTGTGAGCGGAGGAAGGAGCATTGGACGCGCCGATCGTAAGAACGAAGGTAAGAGACAAACTTGTGCCTATACTGCTTCTAGATTGAGGCCTATATTGTAACAAGATTAGGAGAGTTTTGTCTGACATTAGGCTTTGTCTTGTGTTGTGTCTTGCAGTGAACATGGATTTGCTACTCAAAGATAATGACTTCATGTCAGTATTCATAGATATGTTAAGGGAGCTGCCCTGTCTGTGGGAGATTAACCACCCCCATTTCAAGAACCAAACAAAGAGGAAGGCAGCACTGGTGCAATTGTGTGAAATTGTGAAGCAGGTGATCCCCACGGCAGACATCACCTATTCAAAGATATTAATTGGTTGCCTGAGGAGCACATATCTGAGGGAGCGCAAGAAGGTCCTGGATTCACAGAGATCCGGAACAGCAGATGACATCTATGTCCCCAGGATGTTGTACTACGACAGGCTGCATTTTCTGGCAGGCCAGACTGAACCCAGGCCATCCCTCTCCAGTCTTCCTTCCACGCTTCCTTCCCCCCCGGCTGAGGCTTCTGACGCCCAACCTGGGCCTTCCAGGCCACATGTGGAGGAGCCCAGATTGAGCCAGGTATAGCATTCCTCTAAATATTTCTGCTTGTCCAATCAATGATGTTAACTAGATGTTAGTTGGGAGTACTAATTTAGGATTGGGATTGATGAAGCAAAACATTACAACCATGTCCCTTTTTCATACACAGGGATGTCTCAGCCAGGAGGTGGCCAGGCCGAGCCGGCTGGCTGATCTGCAGGTCCCTCCACCCCCCCTGAAAAGAGAAAGTGGCAGTAGGAGGAGTGCCCTAGAGGAGGCTGCTATAGGATTCTTTTGGAGGGCTACAGAGTTCCTGGGAGCACCCCACACCATGGAGGAGAACATTGCTGCCTTCATTGCATATAAAATGCAGAGGATGGAGGAGGGCCAACAAGTCATGTGTGAGGCCCTCATATTGGTGGCTCTTGAGAAAGGTATGAGGGGCCAAATGACACCTCAGACACACCTTTGTGATGGTCCTCCTCCTCCTCCTGCAGGTCCTCCTCCTCCTCCTCCCTCTCCTCCAGGTCCCCCCAGTCCTCCTCCAGGTCCTCCCAGTCCTCCTCCAGGTCCTACTCCTCCTCCTGCCACATCTCCAACTGCACAGCCACAGCCCGGAAGGAAGCGTGGAAGGAAGACCAGACAGTGATTGCACTGGGTTCAGTCTGGTCGGCCAAAAGATGCAGCCTCTTGTGGTACCACAGCCTGGGGACACAGATGTCATCTGCTGCTATCCGGATCTCTGCGAATTCTGGACCAGACTGTCCTCCCCTACATATGGACTCCTCAGGCCACCAATTTTGATGTTGAAGAATTGATGTCTGCCGTGGGGGTCCCAGGCTTCGCTAATTTCTCATGTCGATCCAGTGTTGCCTCCCTCTTTGTTTGGTTCTGATCCCTTAATAAAGGAATTTTTGTTTGGAATTATACTCTCCTATGTGTTTTACTTCAAAAAGGACAGTTTGTTTGTGAGGATTCAGGTACAATTCAAATATACAATGTGAAATGAACAAGGGTCACCAACACCAAACAATCTCCTTGAGATTAAATAATAAAAGATATCAATGGTGTTGGGGGTAACTTGACACACAAAACACACCCAAAAATATTCTGGAGTAAAAATAAAAATAACATTGAACAAAGATCAGCCTTGGAAAAAATCCAAACATTAAAGAAAAAAAAGGCTGAAAATCCAAAAAAAAAAAAAAAAAATAATAATATAAAACTGTCAGATGTGACAACTAATAACAATATATTCAGGGAATCCCACTAAAAAAACACAAATAAAAGTTTGTGAGAAGTGTGTGTGAATATGAGCAGCAAAACTACTTAATTCTTGTCACATTATAAAGAAGAAGAGAGTGCGCTGTATTAAACCATTTTTAACATTGCAGCGTGACGAAAGTGCTGTTTCCATTGCGAACGCTAAGTATACCAGAACGAGCTGTCCCGTCTCGGAATTTCTTCTGAGCATGCGTGGCACTTTGTGCGTCGGAACAGGCCACACGTGGTCGGAATTGACGCAATCGGATTTTATCTCCTGCTGTCCAACTTTGTGTGTCGGAAAATCTGATGGAAAATGTCCGATGGAGCCCACACACGGTCGGAATTTCCGACAACACGCTCCGATCGGACATTTTCCATCGGAAAATCCGACCGTGTGTACGGGGCATTACACTTAAAAGCAAAAAAAAAAAAAAAAAGCCGTTGGGCGGAAGTGATGTTTGATGTTGAGTGGGGGCCATCATGCCCTCAATCGACTTCCTGCCCATCAGACAAAAGAATCAGGTCGTCTCTGCCTCTTCCAACTGCTCCGGAATGCTGCGGGGATGCCCGGGACACGGTGGGAGGGGGGAGACCACTTTTATCCCAAAGCGGACTGCCCACCTTGAATAAAAAAAGCTATCTGCTGCTATACCAACAGTAGTTAATGTCAAAGTAGCCACGTATAACGACGGTGGGTGGTTTAACCACTTGCCGACCGCCCGCCCTTGTCATACGTCGGCTGTTTGAAGATGAGTTTTATTGTTATGGCAGCAGCTAGCTAACATAATCCCGGTATCCTCTTCTTGGGTGGGTGGTCGGCTTTCAGATAAAAGTGGTCTCTGTGGCGGATACCCACGTCGCTTACCGGAGCCGTCGGTAGCGTCAGATCCTTCTCGGTCTGCGATATGGAGCTGACTGAAGGGAAGATGGCCCCCCCACTCTGCTCCATATCATTGCAGGGCTGAAGCGCCGTCAAAACATCACTCCCACCCATAGCTCCTAAAGGGTAATTTTTTTTTTCAAAAGACATTTTTTTTACCGTCGTTATACATCGCTACTTTCACATTAACTACTGTTGTTATAGCAGCAAATAGCTGCCATAACCCTGGTATTATTTATTCACGGTGGACAGTCCACTTTGGGTTTAAAGTGGTCTCCTCCCCTTCGGCCACGTCACGGGCATCCACGCAGTTTTCTGGAGCTGTTGGAAGAGGCGGAGACAATCCGATCCTTTTGCCTGATGTTTGGGGGTTCTAAGTAATTTTCTAGCAAAAAAAATTATTTTAACTTTAAACACCAAATCAGCTTCTAAGTGGTTAAATACAATATAATCCCTTTATTTAACAACTTTAGTATATCCGGTTTTGTGTTTGGAGTAAGCTTTCTTTTAGTTGTTTAGTGATTTGTGTATTTGGTTGTCCTTTACATAAAAATGAATCTTTATAACAATGAAATACAAATCCCTTAAATGGGAGACAGGTGGCAAAAATACCTGAGAAAAGCTTTATTCATTCCATGTTTTATGTAAATAATAAAAATATATATTTGGTTTTAGATATTTTAGGCTGCGTAGTAAAGGCCCAATCAACTTCTGTTCAGCACATTTCTACCCTGTTGAGATACAATTTAATCGTTTTAACCACTTCAATACTGGACACCTTCACCCCCTTCCTTCCCAGACCAATTTTCAGCTTTCAGCGCTCTCGCACTTTCAATGACAATTGCGCAGTCATACTACACTGTACCAAAATGACATTTTTATCATTTTGTTCCCACAAATAGAGCTTTCTTTTGGTGGTATTTATTTATGACTCCATTTTTTATTTTTTGCGATTTATATAAAAAAAAGAGCAGAAATTTTGAAAAAAATATATATTTTCTTCTTTCTATTTTAAAAGAAATCCAATAAAATCAAATTTTGTCATAAATTTAAGTCAAAATGTATTCTGCTACATGTCTTTGGTAAAAAAAAAATCCCGTTAAGTGCATAATAATTGGTTTGTGTGATCACGGACAGATATACGCAGATGATCATGTACAGATGTGCACAGGTGATCATGGACATATGTGTGCAAATGATCATTGGGACATGTGATTTTACTGTTACATATGTGGGGGACAGGTGTTTTTACTGTGTGGGGACATGTGTGTGGGGACATGTGTTTTGGGGACACTATTTTGGGGACTTGTGTTTTTACATTGTGTGGGGACATTGAGGCGGTGATCAGTGTGTAAAAAGCTGTAAAAAACAGCTCATAACCTCACTGATCACCGGCCGGCTGCAGAGATCCGCTCTCCTCTCCTCACTGACAACTTCCGAGTGAGGAGAGGAGAGCCGATCACCTACTATCTGGCTCTCTATTTACATCACATGATGGCTGTGATTGGACACAACCGTCATTTGAACAGAAGGGCCAATCACAGAGCCCTCCTTCCGATCGGAGATGCGCCGTGTCCGGGTGACACAAGCACATCAGGATGACGCCACTGCTTGGGCGCGCACGCAGGCGATCCCCCTCCTTCTGAGGGATGTTCCTGAACGTCCACTCACAAGGAGAGAAGTGCCCACCCAGCCGTATATGTGCAGTGGCCGGGTGGGAAGTAGGTAATGTTAACGTCTGCAGCACATTGCTGCTTAATTTGTGGGACTGCAAGCAGTAGATATGTGCACTGCCGAATAATTACGGTGATTCATTCTCATTTTTGTTTCATTTGTTTTTTGAGGGGGGTTCCGTTTTTCGGGTCATTTGTTATGATCGAAATTGATATTCGAAAATTCAAAAATTAACAACTAACTAATAACAACTGACTATTAAATTATAGATATTGGAATTTCCTTTAAAATGTGGCTGTTAGGGAACTTAACAAATACGAATTTATCTGAAGTTACGAATTATCCGAAATATCAAATGCTGCATCTAAACGAATGGAACATAATGAATTAATAATAATAAATAATAGTTGTTTTTGTAATTGGTACAATAAATATTATTCGAGGGTGGTTAAAGATTCCCTCTATTTATTGCATATATATTAACTTGTTTATTCCCATAGTTAGCTAGTCTATTAAAACTCTGATAAGCACAATGATATAAGGTAAGCTATGAAAACAAACACACTGCTTAATAAAACAATGTCTTATTTATTTCCCAAGAAAATAGGAGTATGCTAGCATGGAAATACTATAGAGAATTATACAGAGTATATGACAAAAGAACATCAAAGATACTTATCACAATGCTTACCTCGAGATATTGTTTTGTCAGCTGGGTTTAGGATGGCACAAGAGGGCTCTGCGCCTCAGTCAGCCCTTTCTAAACCTCAATCACACACCGTCCAGACCCACCCCATTGCCAGCCCATCTCAGTTTTTAGACGAATCAAAGTGTTCACAGAGCAGTCCTTCTGAATAGATTATATTACTGTCCGCACTGCCGTATTGGCCTCTAGGGGGAGCATTATCTATGTATCATCTCTGCCTGTTGATACTTTGATCTTTGTCACCCACCGTTATCAATCATCATGGCAGCCATGGCTCTCTTTGAAGATTGCTTGCAGTGTATTATCACACCAGTCGGCCCGGAGCCAAGCTCTTGTTACCGCCTTGCTAGCTTTCAGATGCAGATTCTGATATGCTACAAAGCTTTGATGTGTAACTGGTAACATTCCAACTTGGGGCCATCTGCCTATATCAACCAGGGAATGAAATACCAGAAATATGATATTAAACCATGTTGCCTTCCAACAATAATAATAATAATAATAATAATAATAATAATAATAATAATAAAAAGTTTTTATTATTCTTTTTTTATATTATTAATTTGTTGCGTTCCATTCGTTTAGATGCGGCATTCATTATTTCGGATAATTCGTAACTTCAGATAAATTTGTATTCATTATGTTTACTAACCAAGTTTTAAAGGAAATTGCAGTACCTATAATTTAATAGTTAGTAATAGTTATTATTATTAGTTAGTTATTATTTCGGATTTTTGGGTTTTGGAATTTTCATTTATTTTTGGATTTTCATTCTTTTGAATTTTTGGAATGCCATGTGTGAGAAATAACTTGGTAACATGCCAATTTTGTGGAAAGACGTCTTAATTTTCCAAACAAAAACTAAAGGGGAGTTGGGACTATAGATGAAGCAATTGGATAGTGGAGGTAAGTTACAATATAAAATATTTATTAGATCACATATAAAACATAGTTTATCTCATATATATACATCGAGTGTGCACAGGGCCTAAATATGTTGAGTAAAAAAGTACATGCATAGCAACAAATGATCAAAGTGATGGATGCGTAAATAAATGTGCATGTGATTGCCAATAGCAACATGCCCGATGATGGCACATGCACCCACATGGTATATGTGCATCCACCAGATGGTATATAGGTGATATCATAGAGTATAATTGTTGTAAGTAAATAACAGTCCATATAGGGTGTAGCTGTAGCATCAAGTGTAGCTTGACGCGTTTCGTGGGTATTCCCACTCGTCAGGAGCAGATGCGATAGACATACCTATGGAATATATATAAAAAATGTAATGAACCATACTCTAGGGAAAAAAAATAATCAAGAATCTTTAGTGTGTATAGATCGTTAACCTACCACACTCACTAACCCAGACAGCAAATGCAGCGCGGGGCAGCCGGCACCCTGGCAGCCTGGGACACAACCCCACCACGGGATCTGAGGCGGCATAATAATAGGGATGCAACATCGGGCAGTGTAAGAACATGCAGGATGTAACTGAAATCTCCATGTGACAAAAAATGGTGTATACTTGATGAAGCAGGGGTATCTGGGAACAGAATATTAAATATGTTTATAATTATAACAATAATATGTAATGAGTAAGTTGAGTACTCATTGAGTGTAATGAGTAGTAGTATTACTTGATAGTGAACCCAGTGTAGCTCCAGAGGGAGTGATGACAAAAGTATGAGTGGTGCCAAAGAGTGTTGAAAAAACCTGTGCCTGGAAATGGTGGAGAAATAAATAGATGTATAGGATGTAGGAGACTTGAAAAATACCAGGTGGAAAAAAACAGCCAAGTTGCTGGACCAAAACACTAAACCACCAGAAAGAGGGGAAAAAAGAAAAAAAATGATCTAAACCAAAAAGAGAGCTAACAACAACGCTGCATCAAAGCACCACCAGCAGATCAATGTAGCTGTTGTGCAATATCCCCAGAGGGAGACTGGTCAATGACCAGCTCACTTCAATTGGGAGTAGATATATGCCGCCAACGCCACACAGGTGAACCAATGGGGGAGGAGAAAATGCACCTGAACCGAGTGAGCACTCAGTAACCGCCGCGGAAGCTCCCCCATATGGAGACACAGAATGTTGTGGCTGAGTGCCGGTGCAGTGATGTCAGGACTGACGTCATATGCAAGGCGTGATGGACGTGGCGCCAATGCATGAAGGGGTACCCGCCAGATACTCCCAAACACTTAGTGGACCCTGCCCCTCCTCCCCTAGCATTCGGCATGTTCTGGAGGATCGGGCGGGTTCAGTGGTTCCAAAAAAGTGTCAAAAGTGTCCGATCTGTCACCGCAATGTCTCAGTCCCAATAAAAATTGCAGATCGCCGTCATTATTAGTAAAAAAATAATAATAATAAAAATGCCATAAATCTATCCCCTATTTTGTAGAAGCTATAACTTTTGTGCAAACCAATCAATATATGCTTATTGCTATTTTTAATTTAACAAAAATATGTAGAAGATTACATATTGGCCTAAACTGAGGAAAAAATTAGTTTTTTAAAAAATAAAATTGGGGATATTTATTATAGCAAAAATAAAAAAATATTGTGTTTTTTTCAAAATTGTTGCTCTTTTTTTGTTTATAGCGCAAAAATTCAAAGCCGCAGGGGTGATCAAATACCACAAAAAGAAAGCTCTATTTGTGGGGAAAAAGGATGTAAATTTTGTCTGGGTACAACGTCGTACGATTGTCAGTTAAAGCGATGCAGTGCCATAAAAAATGGCCCCGTCAGGAAGGGGGTAAATCCTGAAGTGGTTAAAAAGCATCTAGAAATTTTAATTGCACCTTCATAGCACCCTAAAAAGGAGCCTTTTGTTTCCTGTTTTTCTTTCTTCAGAACTGTATATCTGCAGTGTGATATCATCTAAGGCACTGCTGCCTCTGACTGATGGTCTCACTAGATGATTTGAAGTGAGGTTTGGTGATGTCACTACTGTGCTGATCACTGTTCTCCTTGCTGGAAAGAAAGCTGTACCTGAGGACCTGCAATGCAGGGATCCCCCTGCTTCTTCTTTGTATATTCTATGGATCTTTGCTTCCTCCACATCTACTACTTCTTTCTAAATATTTCCCAACATTCATCAAGGGGGTAGCTCTGACATTATGAAGCAAAACGCTGCTCCTCTACCAAGATAGCCACCTTTACAGAGACCTGACAAAGCGGGATAGGCCTGTGATAGTGAAAAGATCAACTTCAAAGAGACCACAGCCATCTTACACAATACAGCTTACCTCTTTTTGGTCATTCTTCCATTTTATTAAACTTGCATTGATAAAAATGCTTTGCTCTCTGGAAATAGATTGCTCAAATAATCCAACATCATTAGTGAGAATAGTTTTGTTGACTAATAAATGGTTTTGGATAACATATTGTGTAACAAATTCTCCGTCTTCATTAAAGTATTGATGTGAAGTGTTTTCGGAAAAGTAGTATGAAGCTTGTATATATCGGTGCAACTTCTGTAGGGGGACAAAATTTGATTGAAACTATAATGCAGTTTTAATGGACACTTGTTGAGCCATGGACTTCGTGTTTCTGGAGAGCTGGATTTATTCCATGAGGTCACTAACTATGCTGTTCATACCTCGAGTGCCACCTCACAGTATGTACGAAGGTTACCAAGCTACTCTAGAATCCACCCAAACTAACATTCCAATTTTTTGTGATCAGCAATAGGTTTGGTAGCGTTCCTCATGATATTCTTCCACTGGACAATATATACTTATTTCCCACTTAAAGCGCAGCTCCGGTCATTTTTTTTTTTAAGCACCCCCATGATAGTCGCAGCTTATGCCATTCAAATTGTCATAAGCTGCATATGCAATTGTTGGTGTTCATTGTAAATGCAATGTGACTTACTGTCTCCTCTCGTTTCTGTAGGCATCCATCATCAGTGTGTGCATCTGAAGCCCGGTAGGACTTTCTCCCGGGATACAGTGCAGCTGGCTACCCAGCATTCACCTCCTAATCACGTGCCTGCACAGTGTGAAGAAAGCGAGGCGCACTCGGCTACTGGGATATATGTGTCATCAATCCCAAACGGGTGAGAGGATATGACGTACCTCGCCGTGGCAAGGTAATATGGAAGTGCAGTGCTTCAGGATGCCTAAGGTATATAAACATTAAAAAAAAAAAATTCCCAAACATTGATGGCATAGCGGTAAGCAATGCCTGGGGCCAATAGGGTTCAATATTGAGTTGGCCCACCCTTAGCAGCTATAACAGCTTCAACTCTTCTGGGAAGTCTGTACACAAGGTTTAGGAGTGTGTCTATGGGAATGTTTGACCATTCTTCCAGAAGCGAATTTGTGATGGCAGGCACTGATCTGGCTTACAGTCTCTGCTCTAATTCATCCCAAATGTATGCTATCGGGTTGAGGTCAGGACTCTGTGCAGGCCAGTTAAGTTCCTCCACCCCAAACTCGCTCATCCATGTCTTTATGGACCTTGCTTTGTGAAGTGATGCGCGGTCATGTTGGAACAGGAAGGGACCATCCCGAAACTGTTCCCACAAAGTTGGGAACATGAATTGTCCAAAATGTCTTAGTATGCTTACGCCTTAAGAGTGACTCACTTCACTGGAACTAAGGGGCCAAGACCAACCCCTGAAAATCAACCCCCACACCATAATCCCCCCTCCACCAAGTGATTTGGACCAGTACACAAAGCAAGGTCCATAAAGACATGGATGAGTGAGTTTGGGATTGAGGAACTTGACTGGCCTGCACAAGAGTCCTGACCTCAACCTGATAGAACACCTTTGGGATGAATTAGACTAGAGACTGCAATCCAGGCCTTCTCGTCCAACATCAGTGCCTGACCTCACAAATGTGCTTCTGGAAGAATGGTCAAACATTCCCATAGACACACCACTATTAAACCTTGTGGACAGCCTTCCCAGAGGAGTTGAAGCTGTTATAGCTGCAAAGGGTGTGGCTGCACTACTGCTGATCTCCTGAGCTCCAGTGAGGCCTACTGATCCAGGGAGCTTGATTACTCCCTATACCCAGAGTGGATGCAGGATTCTGGGGTGAACCCAGGGGAGGATCCCCCGGGTGGCCAGAGTACCGGTCCTCCCATACCAGTGTTTGAGGACTTGGAAAAAGGGCCAGCTAAAAGTGAAAGCCTGTCAGCCTACAGAAAGAAGGTTTGTGCTAGGATTGTGAGAATTGCCAAGAAGGAGGAAGTACTGGCGAAGTTAAAGTTTGACTTCAAGCATAAAAAAATTGCAAATGACCGGCTTCACAGTTCTAAGAGAAGACAGATGCGGCCTAAGTTAATGGCTTTGGAGGTCAAAGTGGTAAAGCAGAGTCTGCTGGTGGCTGCATTGAAAGAAACCAGCGGAGCTTTCAAGGCGAAAAATGGCAATGATGATCGCTTCCATACAATGCGCAGAGGGACCATAGCGTCCAGTGGAGGAGAAGCATCACCAGAGTGTGAGAAAGAAAGGTCAGTGCAATGCAAAAAAGATTCTGTGGGCTCGGACTGTGTTTCTGGCCAGCATGTTGGAAAATCTTTACATTCCGAGCCAAGTATCAGTATGCCTGCAGAAAGTGGAGAAAGCTCTGGCACGCAGGCTGTCGGTGATCAGCAGTCAGGTGTTTTGACTGCCAGTATGTCATCAGACCAAGGAAGTTCTGTGCCCTTGTCACCGCAGCAGGAGGCTATGGAGCAAGATGATCCATCTGAGCCTGTGAAGGGAGCAAGTATGCTATAGTTAATCACAGAAATGGAATCACCTTTGCATGGTCGCAAGTTTGCTGTGTCTGGATCATCTGAGGATGAAGAAGAGGATAATGATGTCCCCCCAAAACCTTTAAAACAACAGGTGGCAAAAAAAGCTGTTTTTGTTTATGACTTGCCTATACACCATAATGTAGGTGTAGTTCCTATGGATGGTGCAGTAGAGGGCAGTGGCTGAGACTTCCACCTGTGTACAGAAAGCCAGTGAATGGTGTGCGGACTCTGCTGTGAAGAGTATTAATAAAGACATCTCCACTGTTGGTAACCCTTTAGTTACTTGTAATGAAGTAAGAATTACCAAGGGTAATGTAAATATATCTGTGTCAGACATCTCTGCTTTAAATGCCGCAATGTGGTCCAATTGAGGTGGACTGGAGAAGCCCCCCCCAAATAGGACTGTACACAGCCGTGGTGGACCGTATTCTGGGGATGGGTTTTAAAGCGGAGGAGATTTTTGCCCTTATCAGCCATGTTGGGTAATATGAGTATGACCTCTCTTTTGTCAAGGCGGAAGGATTAGATGTCTTTTGGGAGAGGTATGAGCAGAGGTGGAAGGAGTCCCCAAGATGGGCAGGTTTGTCACCCAAAGTAGTCTCTCGCCAGCCATTATATAAGAACAGCACCATTCTAGTACGGAATGAGTCCATTCCTGCTGCGGATCTGGTGGTGTGGTTGGGGAGATATGTTGATGTCCAAGCCCCCTTGAGGAAAGTTGTAGATGATAGGGGTATATGGACAGGAGGATGGATAGTGTTAGTAAAACTGCATGTCACAGGTAATGTTGTTAAGCACATCCCTTCGTCTGCCTTTATAGGTCGTGACAGGATTATTACTTTTTATGCATTGCAACCAAAGTTGTGTCATCACTGTGGCGAAAAAGGGCATTTTTCAAGCTCATGTTCTGTGCAGAAATGTTCCCTCTGTCAGAGCTCAGGGCATGTTGCAAAAGACTTCAATAGTATTCGTTGTAATCTTTGTAACAAGTTAGGTCACCCCTATAGCCTTTGCCCTGAAGCCCTCAGTAATCAGCCAGAGGTGGTGGAAGAACTGCTGAGGATGGAGGAGGAGGAACGTGGGGGGCAGCAAAGGGTTGGTGGAGCTGTTTCAGCTAGTCCTGAGGGCCCCCCCAGGTGTCAGTTTCCCAACCTGAAAGTGTGACCCCTCTTGTATCTGCTCCCCAGTCTGTGCTCCCTACTGTGTCAGTGTCTACTTCTGTTGTGTGTTCTTCCCCATTGTTTCAGGTGCCCAGTGTTCCAAAAGTAAATAAGTCATCCAGATTGGCTGAGGCTGCCAAAGGGGCAGATTCGTGCAGATCTGAGGTGGCAGCTTCATCAGGGCCTTCCCTAAGGCAGCGTAAAACCTCTAGTAGAGGATCTAAGGTGAAAAAGGGGGAAGTTGCCACTGCTAATAATGTAGATGAGGTCTTTCAGGGTAATGTTTCAGGGGAGGAGGGAGAGTGGACCAAGGTGGGGAGAAGGAGGAATAAGGTAGTCCTGACCTCTGCCTCCTCGGTTTCATCTTTAGAGGTAGATGATTTGCCGCTGGGAAACAAGTTTGGGTCCTTATCTGAGGGGGAGGAGGAGTCTTCTAAATCCATGTCTCCGATAGAGGAGGATGAGGTAGAGTGTTCTCTAAAGAGGTCAAGGTCTCCAGTAAGAGGGGAGGGAGCTCAGGCTAAGAAACGCCTACTTCAATCATCTTGATGGCAGTTCCCACTCCGATAAAGTTGGCAACGATTAATGTTGCCAGCATAAAATCTGTAAGGGCTCGTAATATGGCCTTATTTTTGCTCAGCGAGATGAATGCTGATATTTTATTTTTGCAAGAGACCCGGCTAAATAGCCTTGCCGATGTCCACCTGGCAAACAGGGAGTGGAGGCATGGGCCCTCCTTCTGGTCTCTTGCGGCCGAGCCTTACAGTGGAGTTGCAGTACTTTTTACTGGCATGCTAACGTGTCGGCGGGTTATCGAGGTAGAGATTGGAAAGTGTATGGTCCTGGACGTCTCCGTGAAGAGACATGATCTGCGTTTCATAAACATTTACGGACCACAAACTAGATGGGAGAGGAAATGCCTCTTTACAAAGATTAAGCCTTTCCTTTTTACATCTCGGCAAGTTGTCTTTGGAGGTGATTTTAACACCGTTACTAGGCCCAAAGACAGGAAAGGCTCCACTGACAGCCTAAGATATGATAGCATTTTTCTTAATACGATAGCCAGGGAAGCAGGTCTGGAAGATGCGCATATTAAGCGTTGCCCAGACAGCACAGGGTACACATTTAAGCGAGGCAGTTGTGAGAGCAGGATAGATAGTTGTTTTTTTTTAAAGGGGGACTCTGCCTTTTCGGCTCCTGAGTGTCGTATGGTGGAGTTCTCTGATCACCTTTTGCTGTCTGTTATTCTCAATGCTTCAGAAATGCCACCTAAAGGAAAGGGTATTTGGAGGATGAATTTGGCTCTGCTGGATGATGAGGAGGTAAGACAATCTTTTGAGGATTTTTTTCAGGCTCAGGTAACCATTCTGGATTTCTGCAGCAGTGAGTTAGAGTGGTGGCAGGTTGCCAAAAGCCAGATTAGTGGGCTTTTCAAGGCCATAGGAAAAAGGAAACAGCTTGGTAGGTACATTGCCTACCAGCAGCTGCGGAGAAAACTTGATCGCCTTGTCTCGAGTGGTGGAGATTTCGGGACAATCTCTGAGGTGAAACTTCTCCTTAGGAAGTATTAGTATGATGGGCATGCTTCTTTGGTTCTGGAAAGGGACTATGAGAAACATCACTCGCCCGACCCTTATCAGAACTGCAAACAAAGTGTAGCAGTTAAGACAGTTGTTGGGCTAAGGGATAGTACGGGCTCTTTGTCGAAATCCAGGTCAGGGATCCTGGAGGTCTCAAGGTCTTTTTATGTGGATCTTCTGGGGGAGAAGTACCTCGATTGGGCAAAGATGTTGAGTTTTCTGGATTCTACACCAGGTCTGGGAAATAACATTCCGCTGGCAAGTTTGACGGGGAATCACAGCAGAAGAGGTAGTCAAAGCTATAGATGGTCTGGCTATTAAGAAAACCCCTGGGCCAGATGGATTGACGGCTGAATTTTATAAGACTTTCAAATCCAGCTTGGTACCTTATCTTGTGGAGGTATTTCACGGCTGTCTGCAGGGTTCGCTCCCTCCTTCTATGAGACAATCTGATGTGACTCTGTTGTCAAAAGGCAAGGATCCCTCAATGATTGAGAATCGGTGCCCCATTAGCCTTCTCAATGTCGATAGAAAGATTCTGGCGAAGATAATTTTCTGGCGCTTGTTGTCAGTAGCAGACAGATTGCTTTCTCGTCAGCAGCACTGTTCGGTCCAGGGCAGAAAGCACTTTATCAGCAGTGTTAGCGGTCTGGAACGTTGCAGAGCTGAAGGCTGGGGAAAGTATTTGCTGGCACTGGAAAAGGCGAAGGCTTTTGATCGTGTCAATCGTGAGTACCTCTGGCTTTTCCTTGACAAGTATGGCCTGGAGTGTGGGTTTATTGGATGGCTTAAGACTTTATACAGAGAAGCAGATGCTTGTTCACGGTTGGCTTGGACGGCCCTTCAGGGTTGGATCGGGGGGTGCACCAGGGGTGTCCGCTGAGCCCTCTGCTATACGTGTTCGCAATCGACCCCTTCATCAGAAGGCTAGAGAGCGGACCGTTGTGCGGGGTGCCGGTGAGCATTACTGGTAAGCCGCCCTTGAGGGTTGTAGCCTATGCTGATGATGTTTCTGTCTTTATCTCTGGGAAAGAGGAGGTGCAGGAGGTGGTTTCAGTTATAGAGCAGTATTCCGAGGCATCAGGCTCCAAGGTCAACCGTGATAAAAATGACGTTTTTTGGATGAGTGAGAGAGGTGAGAGCTTTGCACTTCTGGACACCTTCCCGGGGCCTCAGCAGAAAGTCAAAGTATTAGGCATCGAGTTTGGCCCTGAAGATTACAGTAAGTCAAATTGGGAAGCCAGGCTGAATGATGCTGATGTCAAGGTGAAATGCTGGAAAGGGTGGCAGCTCTCTTTGAGGGAAAGGGTGGACTTGATTAAGACTTACCTGATTCCTACCTTTCTGTATGTCAGCTTTGTTTGCATCTTGCCAGAGTCTTGCTATACCAGGATTTATAGTTGTTTCTTCCAATTATTATGGGGGAACAGGCTGAATCTTGTGAAGCGGAATGTGACTTACCTATCTAGGTGGAAGGGTGGCCCAGGGATGGTCAACCCGGTTGTGTTCTACTCTCTGATGTTTTTGAAACACAATTTTGGTAACATGCTAGCAGAGAGACCGCCTGGATGGGTAGGTATTTTCCAGATCTGGTTTAGACATTTTCTGGGCTGTTGGGAAAGTGGTGGGCCAGTGAAAAGCCTAAGGATCAAGCACGGTAAGCTCCCAGCTTATGTTGCCCTGTGCCTGAAAATTCTTAAACGGTGGCATGTGACAGTGGAGGATATCAGCTCCCTTCCTAGGAGACTCCTGGGTGAGAAGATCGTGGGTACTGTCTTTCATGCGCCACTGGTCTTAAGGCATTGCCCAGGTCATATTATGAGGGAGGGTTTACGTTTAATAAATTCTGAGCGGATTCCCTTGAAATTTATGGATCAGGCCCGGCTCACTTTCCATGGTAGGCTATATGTGAAGGGGAACGTGAAGTGCTGCTCTTTGGACAATCGTGGTTGTCCAAGAGCGGAGTGTCAGGGTTAAGTGGAAACCATGGACTACTTCTTGCTTCAGTGCCCTTTCAATATAGAAGTCTATAAAATGGTGGGGAGGGCTCTGAATATTTCTTTCCTGCCTAGCATGTCTTAAGCTGAGTGGGTGTATGGAGCATTGCAGAATCGCAAGGGATTTGATTTGGACACTCTTTTTTTAGTCAGCTTAGTAGTCCGTTATTACACCTGGAATGCACGGTGTCAGGTATCCCTTCGGCAGAAAGTACTTCCTGTTCCGGTGGTGGTGTGTGAGATTCTTGGTGAGGTAGGAAAAATTTGGGGTCTCGAGAAAGACAGATGGCAGCAAAGGGTCTGGATAAAGGCATGGAGGAATATCAGGCCTGTAGCTGCTGTTTGTTGATCTCTGGGTGTTGGGTTCTTTCCCTGTTTTCTCTCTGGACACTTCCTTAAATTTTCATGTATAAACATAATTTTGAAGAAAGGCTACATACACATGATAATTTATGTTTCTTGGTCTGAATGTTAATCAAGTTGAGTAATGCTTAGAATTTTTGAAGATGTCTATGCTATTTAGTGACATATATATATATATATATATATATATATATATATATATATATATATATATATATATATATAGTATAATATAATACAGTGATATTTCTCTTGGTTGAGGGAAAAAAACCCTGTTGTTCATAAATTATAGGTTGAAGTAAGCCTTTATTATTATGTTTAGTCGTGTATACAATATGTTATGCATATTTAAAAAATATATATATAATATTTATTTTTTGTATTTTTGTATAAAGAAGTTGGAATGTGTGTTCTTGTTTGTAAGATTCTAAAATAAAAAAAATTGCCAACTTAATTTTGAACCCTATTGCCGCATACAGGCGATCGAACATTCCAACAACAAAATCCTGGATTTATTTCCGATGGATGTTGACTCAAACTTGTCTTGCATACACACGGTCACACAAATGTTGTCAGAAATTCCGATCGCCAAGAACGCGGTGACGTACAACACGTACGATGAGCTGGGAAAAATTATGTTTAATAGCCAGTGTGGCTCTTCTGCTTGATTGCGAGCATGCGTGAATTTTTTTGCGTCGGAATTGTGTACACACGGTCGGAATTTACAACATCGGATTTTGTTGTCGGAAAATTTGAGATCCAGCTCTCAAATTTTTGTTTTTATGAAATTCCGACAGCAAATGTTGTACAGCCTTTATTGTACAGCCTTTCAAAAAATCAGCAGTACAGTACCTTCAATCATACAGCCGGGTTCTGTGTTGTAGGGGAAGGCAGAAAACACAGCACACGGGAAGACACTTCTTCCTCCTTTGCTTTCACTTTGCAGTGTCTTCACTGTCTGACGGAGCTCCCAATGCCGATACATGATGGGGAGTTTTGTCTGACAGCCTCTCTCTACCAGTTGCATGGGCCCCCCAGAGCAGAGTCACGGTCGCCACTGCGACCCTTGCCACCCCTGTAGCTACACCACTGTGTGGCTGTGATTAGGAATACTGACTGGTGACAGTATGTTAAAAAAATGTAAATAATTTTGCATTCAATTATTTGAAAACCTTTTATTCAACATTTTTTTCTTGTTTTTTTTTTTTTCTTTACATACTCTCATCAGAGTAATTCAGTGTCACCATAGTAACACTGTACTACTCTGGGGAGGTGATCAGGCATTTTTTCTTTTTTTTTTACACTTTGATTACTGTTACAATGGTAATCATAGTAACAGTAATATTTTCAACTGTCATGAATGGGTTACATTTATGACAGCTGTGATTACTAGGGAACTGTGATTGGCTACAGCTAATCACATGGTACAGGGTGCTGTGATTGGCCCAGGTACCATATGATAGCTGTGGGCCAATCACTCATCACTCTGCAGGAAACACAGCTGTTAAGAATGAAATTCATGCACAATAGCTTTGTTGGCATTGTGATCAGGTGATCGCATAGTGATTCCGGGATTGGGATCCACAACCTGCTGTGTCCAGGGAAGTAGCATGCTGCCTGCCCCTAACCCAGAAAAGGGCTGGTTGAGGTACATGTACGTGATCCAGGCTGTCCATGTTAGCCGCGCACAGTAAATGTATGGTGGGTGGCTGGCAAGTGGTTAATTAATAAATGAATCACAAAAAAAATACAATTGCCCCTGATGTAAATCCAACATTAAATGCATTGCCCAACAATGTAGATACATCATCCCTGATGACCTGCCAGACATTATATCCCATGCAAAAATTATCCTCTCCTGTTGATACTCACAAATGACAGCTCCCTGGCCAGCTGCTGAATGTCAACCAACTGGCCAAGTGTCCAAGCATGGTCATTTGGTCAACGACATCACTCGGGATACCCTTCCAATTGGTTGACATTCAGTGGCTGGCCTAGGAGCTGTCATATGCAACAGGGGGGCGGAAGGATTATTGGTGGGTCATCAGGACATTATTTTTTGTGATCAATGTTGGGTCTACATAGCTGGATGGTATACATGGCATTGCATTTACATTGAGGGATGATGCTTTTTATTTTTGTACTTTTTTAATTTAGGATTTTTCACATTTTCTCAGTTTTTATTTACCATTTTACTTTATTTTTGTGAATGATAAACAAGGGGTACTATGCACTCCTCACTCACATATGGGGTCCCAAAATTTTAAATTCCCCCCATCTTAAAGGGGCTTCCAGATTTTGATAAGTCTCCTCTGCAGAACCTCACATCTACCTTGCCTTTTCTCCCAATAACATGGGGACTGGGTGCACTTCCAGGGGAGCTTAGCAAGGTACCCACGCAATGTTGATAACATGCAATTCGGTATGGCTCAAGAGGGAGTGGAGGCTGCAAGCTCACTGCCCCTCCCTTCCCTGGACACCCAGGCAGCATGCTAAAGTTGGTCTGGTATGACATTGTCAGGGGGGATATTGTGATCAATACCTGGAAGTATTATACCTAGGCATTTGCAATCCACTTAGTTCCGAATCGAAAATATGACCAATTTTTCGTTATTTGGAAATTTGGATGTATCTAAATTTCCGAATTACAATATTAATTTAATTTAAGCCACAATAATTAAACGAAATTCAGCCGAAAGTCAAATTCAAATTAAATCTAATCTAAAAATGAATTTAAAATTGAATTTGAAAACAAGAATAGAATAATAGCTGTACGGCGGATTGCGCAGGTGCAGTTGCGGGAGGCACGCGCTCGTGCCGCTGCATGCTGCGGGAGTGTGCCCACCGGTCGGGTGAATTTGATGTCCGCCGGGGGCCCACAGTCGCCTAGTAGAGAGGCAGAATGGGGATCTGCCTTTGTAAACAAGGCGGATCCCCATTCTGACAGGGGACATGTCAGAGATCTACTGTTCCCAGTCATCGGGAACAGTGATCTCTGTCATGTCCCTGCCAGCCGATCCCCCCTACAGTTAGAACACACCCAGGGAACACATTTAACCCCTTGATCGCCCCTTAGTGTTAACCCCTTCCCTGCCAGTGTAATTTTTACATTGATTGGTGCATTTTTATAGCACTGATAATGTAATAATGGTCCCCAAAAAGTGTTATTTGGGGTCAGATTTGTCGCAGTCCCACTAAAAATCTCAGATCGCCGCCATTACCAGTAAAAACAATAAAACATAAATAGGGATGAGCCGAACACCCCTCGGTTCGGTTCGCACCAGAACCTGCGAACGGACCGAAAGTTCGCACGAACGTTAGAACCCCATTGACGTCTATGGGACTCGAACGTTCGAAATCAAAAGTGCTCATTTTAAAGGCTAATTTGCATGGTATTGTTCTAAAAAGGGTTTGGGGACCCGGGTCCTACCCCAGGGGACATGTATCAATGCAAAAAAAACTTTTAAAAACGGCCGTTTTTTCGGGAGCAGTGATTTTAATGATGCTTAAAGTAAAAAAAAAAAAAGTGAAATATTCCTTTAAATATCGTACCTGGGGGGGTGTCTATAGTATGCCTGTAAAGTGACGCGTGTTTCCCATGTTTAGAACAGTCCCTGCACCAAATGTCATTTTTAAAGGAAAAAATCTCATTTAAAACTGCTTGCGGGTTTAATGTCATGTCGGATCATGGCAATATGGATGAAAATCAGTGAGACAAACGGCATGGGTACCCCCCAGTCCATTACCAGGCCCATTAAGGGGAACCCCGCACCCAAATTAAAATAAGGAAAGGCCCTATATACTCTGAACAGCAGTATACAGGCGGTGCAAACAAGACAGGGACTGTAGGTTTGTTGTTAAGTAGAATCTCTTTGTAATTTTGAACGGGTACATTTTTATCGCGTTTAGCTCCAGCCAAAAAATCTTTTTTAAGCTTTTTGGAAAACATAGGGAAGGGTTATCACCCCTGTGACATTTGTTTTGCTGTCTTTCCTCCTCTTCAGAAGATTTCACCTCACTTTTTGTCCCAATGAAAAATGTTTTTTGAAAATTTGGGTTTTTTGTGGAACAAGGATTGGAAAGCATCAGTGGAAAGGAGAAATTGTTTTCCCATATTAACTCTTACAGGAGAGAATTTCCCTTCCTAGGGGTAGATTTCATCTCACTTCCTGTTGTCTCCTTCCGTTTGCAAGTAGGAGTCGTTTGTAAGTTAGATGTTTGAAAGTAGGGTCCTGCCCTATATACTCAGCAGAAATTTGGGCCTTAGGTGTTGCTGTGGCCACAACACTGTAAGCCCTCACAGGGCCCTGCTGTGAAATATTAGATCAAGAATTGTAATTACATGCCCCTGTTGAACAGGAGCTGAAAAATTAGGCCTTAGGCACTGGTGCTGGTGCCACAACACTGCAACCCCTCACAGACACTCTAGTTGGAACGCAGGAACGAGCCCTGCTGCAAAGTATTGCATCAAAAATTGTAATTACACGCCCCTGTTAGACAGGGGCAGAAAAATTGGGCCTTAGGCACTGGTGCTGGTGCCACAACACTGCAACCCCTCACAGACACTCTAGTTGGAATGCAGGAACGAGCCCTGCTGCAAAGTATTACATCAAAAATTGTAATTACACGCCCCTGTTAAACAGGGGCTGAAAAATTGTGCCTTAGGCACTGGTGGTGGCGCTCAGAACCAAAAATGTTCTTACAAGCTATCAGCGTGATGATTGAGGAGGAAGAGGATAATTACTCAGGAATAGTCACTCAGCATCAGCATAGGCAGTCTTTGAAGGGATCTGAGATTTCAAAAAAAATTATTCGGTTACATCAGCATCAGGTGCTTGGTAGCTGGTGGTGATCCAAGACTGATTCATTTTTATGAAGGTCAGCCGATCGACCGAGTCGGTGGACAGACGCACCCTGTGATCGGTTACCACGCCTCCAGCAGCACTGAATGTGCGTTCCGAAAGAACGCTGGATGCAGGACAGGCCAGTAGCTCAATTGCATACTGTGCAAGCTCTGGCCAGTGATCCATCCTCAAGACCCAGTAACCCAGAGGATTTTCGGTGGGAAAGGTGTCCAAGTCTGATCTTGCCCCTAGGTATTCCTGCACCATGTAAAACAGACGCTGGCGATGGTTGCTGGAACCGATCATACCTTGGGGCTGTGGACCAAAAAATTGTCTGAACGCATCGGTCAGACGGCCACCTTCTCCACCGCTCCTTCTTTGACTGACCGAAGCCTCAGCAACACGTTGTCCAGAAACAGGAGTTTGTAACCTCCCAGTCTCTGGGAACGCATTGCACAGACCTTTCTGCAAGGCCTCCCGAAGATGTTTCATCCTCTGCTCCCTCTGCGATGGCAAGATAAGGTCCGCAACCTTACCCTTGTAACGTGGATCAAGGAGGGTTGCCAGCCAGTATTGGTCCTTCTCCTTGATACCACGAATACGAGGATCCTTACGCAGGCTTTGCAGGATCAGGGAGGCCATGCAGCGTAGGTTTGCTGAGGCATTCGGTCCG
>NC_133334.1:8090358-8109618 GCF_042186555.1 Aquarana catesbeiana | reverse complement strand
ACAAGAAACTTACTCAGCTGCCTGGAGAGACTTGATCAGCCTATGCCGAATCAAAGCAGGACATGTCTTTTGGCCAGTCATGCAGATGGCCTTCAATGATGCTAGCCTGACAAGTGCCACTTCCTACACCTCAGGCGTGGAGTTCTGTGCACAACTCCACGACTGGGCAAAGGAGAAGTTGACGGATCAGAAGACCACAATCCAAGATATTATAAATGATGGGACCTCTGCGCTACTAAATGCGTAAAATAAACAGGGTGTGTGTAAAAAACATAAGAGTGATGCTGCAAAATCAGATAGTGCTCACTGAATCACCATGAAAGTAAACTGTAAAGATAGGATTTCGCGCAAACACATGTATCAGATAAAACGTGCCACACCAATAAAAAATCAAAAGGAGTGTCCAATAATGATAAATAAATGTGTAAACTTCTATCTTCCTGTTGGATACTATAATGGAAAATTGGCTGGGTGATGTATTTTCACATATAATCAATGATAGGATGATGTCCTTCCCTTAAAAAAGTCTCCCATTGCCCTTACCTTAAAGGGCTTAAAATAAAGCCTTGATATGGATACAGGTGATGGTCTGGGAGTAACTGGAGTCTGTCCTCTGGTGGTGGTTCCTGGTGTGTTGAAACTTGGGGTACTTCTAGTCAGGAACGATTCCGGGTCCTGGGCTCCAGCCCAGCCAGGTGGGCGAAAAAAGAGAAGGGACAAAAAGGCTTCCAATGGTGTAGTAAGGTTAAAAAATGAAATTTATTTTACCAAAAAAAACTTTCCAAACATGGGGTAAAAAGCCATACACACTGTGGATACAGTGTGCAGCGGTGACAGGTAAAGATGGCGGCGATATGCCGTCACCTAATGCAAAGCTTCCGGTTCACACTGACAGCTTCTGGGTCAGAGCAGTGTGTAGTGTCGAGTGAAGTGGTTGACGGGATCCTACGCGTTACGTCACGTGACCTCGTGACTTCATCAGGGATTCTGATTGGTCGATATCCCCGTGACTTTATAGTCAGAAACCGGAAGTTGTTTCGACGCCATATTTGTGTAGCCTATGTGGTCTGATGGCGTCAGACGATGTTATTCTGTCCAAATGTTGAAAAACTACCATACTATACGGTTTACAAAATTAAACAATAATGGGATGTTGATTCGCAGGGAATCGAAAGTGATTCAGGAGTGCAAAAGTGTTCTGAGTAAGTGATTGACTGAAGGTAAAGTGTGTTGTGCTGCTGAGTGGACATACTGCCATCTTGTGGTGAAAGAAAACTGTGTTAATATACACGTACCTACGGGCAGTGATAAAGTGACTCTCAGTGCTACTAAGTAAACATAAATAATATCCTAAATGGACAAAAATGAAAAATGCTAAATAGTGCATGAGGAAAAATTGGTATAACAGTAAAAACATGAATTCGTGGTGTATATAAATTAATTATATGAGATGGATGAAATTCATTGAATGTGCTGCCATCATGTGGTTAAAAATAGAAATAAAATCCTCAATCATTCCTTTAAAAGTTAGTGTGATGTATTCAAAGCATCCAATAATTTGAAATAATACAAATATTACTGAGACGACGAATGCTAGAATATTAGAAATGTTAAAAAACAAGACAAGGGGAGAATAACATTTTAAAAAACAATTAAAAAATATTAATATGTGTCCCGGAAAGTTGGCATAAGGTTTACAATGATAAAATCAGATGATAAAACAATGCATTAATAATCACTAATGAAGCAATTCAGGTCAAAGTCTATGTTTAACCCATTCGGTGCTAGAGTATTCATTTTGTATATCCACTGAGATTCCTTTTGGCTAAGGTTGCGGATTTTGTGACTACCTCTCCATGCCTTTTGGTAGCGTTCTATCCCCCAGAACGTTAGTTCAGCTAGGTTACTGTTGTGGACCTCGGCAAAATGTCTCGAGACATTATGTTTCGGGTACTTGTTTATTATATTTTGCACGTGTTCTTTTACTCTGACTTTTAAGGCTCTTTTTGTCCTTCCTACGTATTGCAAATTGCAAGAGCATTGCAAAACATATATAACCCCCTCTGTGTGACAGCTAATAAAATCTTTGATCAGGTGTGTGTGTCCTGTGTTGGTTGCGACAAACTCGGTTTTTTTACTTTGAAATTTCCTCGACTTTTGGCATGCAAAGCAGTATTTACATGGAAAAAAACCTTTTCCATTAAAAAAAGAGAACTGTTTGGTGGAAGGAGGATCCACTACGTTCTTAACTAATATATCTCGTAGTGTGGTAGCTCTCTTGTAAATAATGAGTGGCTTATCTGGCAATACATTTTTCAGATGCCTATCTTCTTTTAAGATGTGCCAATGTTTCTTTATTATTTTTTCTATGTCCTTGTGTTGGACATTGAAACTCAAGATTAGTGCCGGTGCCTCAAATGACCTAGTAGATGTTTTTTGGGAGTGTAGCATTGTTGTCCTGTCCAGAGATTGAACCAATGCGGTTTGTTTCTTAATATAGTTGGAGTCGTATCCTTTGTCCAAGAATCTTTGTCCGACCACATTTGCTTGTATTTTGTAGTCGGATTCTTTCGTGCAGTTACGTTTAATTCTGATTAGTTGCCCTTTTGGTATGTTAAATAGCCATGGTTTATGGTGGCAACTGGTGATGGGCAAGTAACTATTTCTAGATACCTCTTTAAAGTGGGTTTTGGTGATCAATCGATTATTCTCAATGATGATATCTAGATCCAGAAATTGGATCTGTTTATTATCAATCTTCCAAGTGAGAGAGATGTTCTTGTCATTCTGGTTAAGTGTTGTTAGGTATTGTTCAAGTGACTCCCTATCCCCGTTCCACACGATTATAATGTCATCTATAAATCTTTTGTAAAGTTCTAATTGGCATGGGGTGTTGTTAAAGACCACTTCGTCCTCCCATTGTGCCATGAACGCATTAGCCACACTAGGGGCATATTTCGCTCCCATGGCAATTCCTGTTATTTGTTTATAGAATTCTTGATGGTGCCAAAAATAGTTGTTTTGGAGGGAGAAGTGGATACACTTGATTAGAAACTTGCGTTGTGTACGATGTAAACTGGAAAACTGTTTTAATACCCATTTGGTAGCTTCACACGCCTGGTGGTGTTTGATACTGGTGTATAAAGAACTCACGTCGGCTGTGGCCAGTAGGTGAATCCAGTAGTTGTAAAATGTGTTTCGTATCTTGTAAGTAGGCTTTGGTACATTGAACGGCTGGTTGGATAAAATTATCTATATATTCGCCCAATCTGGCTGTTGCTGAATTTATGCCATTCACAATTGGTCTTCCTGGTGGGTTTACACAATCTTTATGTACCTTAGGGACCGTGTAGATTACCGGTATTCTGCACAATTCTGGTACCAGATACTTGGCTTCTTTATTATTAAGTATTGATTTCTTGACTCCCTTCTGGACTAGTTGTTCGAGACCACGTTTGATTTGTAATGTAGGGTTTCTCTGTAATTTGGTATATGTGGACTCATCGGAAAGTTGGCGTTCAATCTCTTTTAAATAGTTGTCTTTATTTTGTAATACTACTCCTCCTCCTTTATCGGCTGGTCTTATTACAAGGTTCTTTCTTTTGGTTAATGCTTGTATGCCCTTCTTCATATGAGCTGGGTTTTTGATATTTTTTATTTTGAGTTGATCCAATTCCTTTAAGACTAGGTCTTTGAAAACTTCAATGTGTTGTTTGTGCTGTATCTGGGGGTTAAAGAGAGACTTGTTTCTTAAAGTGCTGTGTTGCATTGAGGTTTGTATGCTTGGTCCGTCATTGTTCTTCCCTTGTGGATTACTCATGATAGCCTTCTTGATCGTGATTTTTCTTACATACTTGCGGATTCCAATGTATGTATCAAATTTGTTAAGATTTTGAATGGGTGCGTATTTTAGACCTTTGTCAAGGACTGCTAGTTCTTCTCTGGTTAGTTCTTGTCCACTTAAATTAAAGATCCCCTCACCTAATATTCTCGCTTTCTTTTGGGCTCTCTTTCCCGCACGGCATCCTCTCTTGGTTCTGGGGATCTTCTGGGATGATCCTCGTGATGTCATCGTCTTGGTGTGCCGTATCTTTCTTGTTGGTGTCTTCTTGGCGATTGTCGTGTCCGTTCTTGTCTCCGTTTCGGTGAGTGGTCTCCTCGATCCTGGTCTAAAAAATCAGCCCTCTGTTGTTCTTGGTGGTGATTCGATTGACGGTAATCCATATCATGGTAGGTTGGTTGTCTCAGTGGTTCGAATCTATTGTAAGTTGGGATTGGACTTCTTTCCCATCTATTGGGGGGTTGGGAATACGTGTATTCTCTATATTCCCTGTTTTCCCTTTGATGTCCCTCATAATGGGATCTGTTTGGGTATGGTCTGTCATAAGATGTATCACCATGGGGTCTATTTGATTGAGGTTTCACATAATGGTCTCCACTGTGATATGGTTTCCTTGATTGTTTTCTAAAAGGTTTCTTTCTGTTGTTCCTTGGAGTCTGATATCTGTAGCTATGATGGTCCTGGTGTTCAGATTCCCGTCTTGGTGTCACATATTCCCCATTTCTCCATCCCTCTGAAGAGTGAGCTGCTGCAGAAGTGCTTACTATTGGTTCCTCAATTCTCACTTGGCGTTCCGGGGTGGAGTAGGTGGAAGTGACTAGGGGGTTTTCTAATTTAGACTGCCATTTAAAAACCTGATCCTCTTTGTAATCCGCACAGTCTCTATGGTACTTTTTTATCTTCCTTTGCTGGACTTCTAGATCTTTGGCTAACAGGTCTTTGTTCATTTGGTTGGCTAACGTATTAAAATCACTGGAGGCTTTAAACGGTTCAATCCTGAGTTTCAATTCTTCTATTTGTTGTTCTATATGGAGCATTTTCCTTCGTTTTCTTTTGAGTAAAAATTCTAAACCTTCTATGCTCTTACTATGGCATAAATTCAGCAACAGCCAGATTGGGCGAATATATAGATAATTTTATCCAACCAGCCGTTCAATGTACCAAAGCCTACTTACAAGATACGAAACACATTTTACAACTACTGGATTCACCAACTGTCCTCGAGGGAAGAACCCTACTGGCCACAGCCGACGTGAGTTCTTTATACACCAGTATCAAACACCACCAGGCGTGTGAAGCTACCAAATGGGTATTAAAACAGTTTTCCAGGGGGCGTGGCCTGGACGGGACCCGAGATGGCTGCTTGAAAAGACAGCTCCCGCACAGTGAGGACGAAAGAAGCTGAATCGGGGGTATCTACGACTTGTCCCACGATGGGAAAGTCAAACAGGAGCACCTCCACACCCCGCACACAGAAAGAGCCCACACCGCAACTCAGCGGCAGTATCCCAGACATCTTCCGGACCCGCCAGTCCGCACTGCTAGAGGCGTCACAGGCCTCATCGCAGGCCGCGCACGCCGTACAGGCCGCATCCCCGGACTCGATTAGGAGCGCCACAGACCCGCTGATGGACAGCGGCAACCACACCGATCTGCACCCAAGCCTGCTGGACCTCCAAAGAGACCTCCAGAAGGTCGCTCTGGACATCAAACACACCATGATGTCCGCAATCTCTGATCTCAAAGAAGATATTCATGCTATAACCCATCGGATCAATGATGTGGAGGAAAACGCTAGATTGCAAGCCTCAGCTATCAGGCAAGTACAAAAAACGTACGATCTCCACCTGCCCCACATGTTTGAGCTACACAGACAGGTGGAAGATTTAGACAACAGGGGACGCAGGCATAACATTCGGGTGAGGGGGGTCCCGGAGGGAATTGACCAGGCCGCACTTCCCCACACAGTCAGTACCATCTTTAATGACTTACTTGAATGCCCGGCAGACTCCCCCATAGAAATGGAGCGTCTACACCGAGCCCTGCGTCCTCCCCCCCGGGACAACGAACCACCCAGAGACATTATCTGCTGTATTGTCAATTTCCCCCTCAAAGAGGAAATTCTTAGGAAGGCGAGAGAAAAGGGACGTATAACCTTTAATGGAACTGAGGTGAAACTATTTCAGGACTTATCACAAATCACACTGCAGAATAGACGCACCCTACGCCCCCTACTGGATGTGCTTCGCTCCCGCAACATCCAATATAGATGGAAATTCCCTTTCTGTCTCTCTGCATCAACCAGAGGCCGCACAGCTTTATTAAGAACCCCGGAAGACCTTCCCAATTTCTGCGAGCAGCTGGACATTCCACTGGTGGATATCCCTGATTGGCACTCATTCTATTTCCCCACGGATCCGTGGAAGCCAGTATCTACCAATTCCTCCCCCAAAGCCCAAAGGCACCACTCGAGACGCCGCAGGCTGGATCCTACCTCTCCTGGAGACCGCCTATCACGCCGAGACATGCCTGTACCCAGCCCCGGGCGACATGACACCCCGCGACGAAACCTCCCGCTGGCATGATAGCCGCCTGAACTTTCTATCCACGCTTGCACGGGCAACACTAACTTTTTCCTTTTTTTCCAGCACCAACCTAGCCCTACTCTATGGAAGTTGTCTTTCAGATACCGTACCCCACAAGCTCCAATGAAGAACGTCGGAGATCAATGGGACTTTAATCTTACCTTCTACAGGAAGAAGAAGAAACTCTTCACGGACTTCTGTTTATATAACCTACTTTCCCTATTCCCAGGTATTGTTAACCAGCAAACACACACATGCTGACAGAGATAACCTCTCTACCTCACTTTGGTCACCCTCTTGGAACGTGGGTATCCACTCCCGTGGGGGGCCCACAGGGTCCTGGAGGGTCACCAAATCAGTCCCATCCACCTTATATTTTACCAAACCAGACTAGGTGCATTCTAAGACACTTGTTCACAGATAACCTTAGCCTACTGGGACACTGTACTTACGAGCCCGAAAGGCCTGCTTCCACAACACATTGTCTATTACTCTAGGATTCAATTAATACCCTGTTGCGACAACATAACCTATAACGTGATGTTGTAAAGCTAATGCCCTAGCCAAACCGGAATGCTCTCCTTCACTAAAAATAACAATGATTGATTCCTGGGTTACACTTACAAAATGTCTCATAGAATGTTTCAGTGCGGTATCGACATACGCGATCCCCACTTACACAAAGTAATTTAGCCTTGCTGGAGAAAGAGTCTACACCATGCTGTCCGGAATGTTACTGTTACTGTTACAACTGCTGTTACTAATAGCCTAAAGTCTATGTTTTTGTCTATGTTTATGTTTTTGTTTCCTCTCAGTTCAATCTGGTATAGATAGCCCTGTTGCTCTTAGTCAACATTGACCCAGATCCTTATTCACTACTATAGTGCCTAAGACCCGTCCACCCTAGATACAGTAACCTACTTATATCCCACACCCCCTTCTTAATCGCCATATGGTTCTTCGTATCCCGAAACTTAGTCTACTATAGTTTTTCACTATGTACACCCCACCCAGCCTAGACATTTCTCTACACTCGTCCTCACCAGTGTAACGGATCTCATACCCGCTCAATCCTACGTACCCCACATAGCTGTCCGTACGGACTTGAGCTACCCATCCGGAAATTCTTATTAGGTGGATAGGCACGCCTACGACCACCTCCGGTAACTGACTCGCCCAGTTCATTAACTGGTGTTTACCCCCCCCCCCTTTTTTTTTTTTTTTTTTTTTTTTTTTTAGTGTTTTCTACCTTCTCTCCCCCTCTTCTTGTTTCATACTACCCCCACCCACACACCTCACCCTGCCCCTTTCTTTCTTTTCCTTCTCTCTCCTCTCTCCTCTCTCTCTTCTCTCCTCTCATACTTATCCTCCTTCCGTTCTATTTCCTCGAGGGGGCCGCCCCTCCGTCCGGCTCCTGGTCGTCGATCCCTGAGCACCCTCGTCCAGGCAGACAATACTGGAGGGCAGGCTAACACCTATTTAAACTTCTTTCATTATTCACAACATTAACACAATGCAGAAGACTACCACCAGCAACCATCAACTCTCACTTAAATGCCTGTCGCTTAATGTAAGAGGCCTAAACCTCCCTGAAAAGAGATCTCAGGTTCTCTCAGAACTCACGAAACACAAAGCTCACTTCCTGTTACTGCAAGAGACACACTTCCGAACCAATGCCATACCTAAACTGACGAACCATGTATACAAACAGGCCTTACACTCCTCAAATCCATCTTCTAAGACAAAAGGAGTTTCTATACTTATCTCTAAACATGCAGACTTTCACTTATCAGACACATTGATCGACCAGGAAGGCAGATACATTTTCGTCAAAGGCACGTATGCGTCCAAACCCATCACTATAGCGAATATATACTGCCCAAACGACCATCAAGTCCCTTTCCTCCGGAAAATCTGTGACTTACTCTCATCCTTCCAAACAGGCATTTTGATACTGGGAGGAGACTTTAATGTTCCACTGAACCCTTGCCTAGATTCCTCTACTGGCACTTCCACACTCCCATTCCGGGCCTTAAAACAAATCAAACTCCAACTACAAAACCTCACCCTACACGACGCATGGCGCACTTTATATCCAACAGACAGAGATTACACGTACTTCTCTCCCCCACACCAGAAATATTCTAGAATTGATTATCTATTTTTATCCCAACCAGACCTCTCATACCTCACGCAAGCCACAATAGAAAACATGTTTTTATCCGACCACCACCCCATTACGATTACCCTCTCATTCCCGGAATCGCGTAAGACTACCAAAACTTGGAGATTGAACCCATCTCTCCTAAAAGATCCTGAAACAATCCGGCAACTGAACACCCAAATCCAACTGTACTTCCAGGAAAATTCAACCCCTGATATCACTCCGGTGACGCTGTGGGAAGCACATAAGTGCGTTTTGAGAGGTAAACTCATAGCCTTAGCCACGGCGGAAAAAAAGAGACACCAGGAGCAGATCAAAGCCCTTACCGAAACGATCCACAGACTTGAAACATCTCACAAAAAGTCCATCTCCCAATCCACACTACAAGCTCTCTCACAAGCAAGAGCATCTCTGTTGGACGAACTAGGGAAACGCACTAGGCGAAGATATATCCTAGGCCAAAAAGTGTTTTATGAACATGGCAACAAGTGCGGGAGACTTCTCGCTCGCACAATCCAGGCAGCTAAAACATCTACCACTATACACCACCTCCGCACTGCAAAAGGCAAACTTCTCTCCAAAAATGAGGAAATAGCCAAACACTTTGAGGAGTTTTATTCCAAGCTGTACAACCTACCTCAAAACCCACCAGACTCCTCTTCCGCACATGACAGGTCTTTACAAATTCAGGAGTTTCTGTCCCAATATTGCCCCAAGCCAATACCAGCACAAAAAGCTAAGGAATTAGAACTCCCCATGAGCATAGAAGAACTCAATCTTGCCATTAAACAAACGAAGGCGGGTAAAAGCCCAGGCCCTGATGGCCTACCTCTCATATACTACAAAACTTTCCTAGAAGCACTAACACCCAAAATGTTGTCGGCCTTTAACTTCCTTTCAAATCCACTCGCCACATCTGGACACATGTTAGAAGCCCAGATAGCAGTGATCCCCAAAACAGACAAAGACCCAATGATAGTTTCTAATTACAGACCCATATCGCTGCTCAATGTAGACATTAAATTGTATGCCAAAATTATAGCAAATAGGTTACTACCCCTGATTCCAGACCTAGTTTTGCCCGATCAAGTAGGGTTTATCCCAGGCAGAGAGGCAAAAGACAATACCATCCGCACCCTGAACCTACACCACTGGCTGAACACATCCAACACCAAGGGATTTCTCTTATCCCTGGATGCTGAGAAGGCGTTCGACAGGGTGGCCTGGGATTACATGCAGGAAGTACTCAAAGGAATTGGCCTTCTTCCACGCATGTTTGCTCACATCTGTGCCCTATATACTACTCCAACAGCAAGAGTTAAAGCAAATGGCCTCCTGTCGAACGCCTTCCACATCAGCAATGGTACCCGTCAAGGATGCCCTCTGTCCCCCCTAATTTTCGTCCTGTCTCTTGAACCCCTTCTTAACAGAATAAGAGCCAACCCAGATATCCAGGGTATACCCATGAACCGCAGGGAATTTAAGGTTGCCGCCTTTGCAGACGACATCCTATTATCATTGCAAACACCGCACACATCTCTTCCTAACCTACTGAAAGATATTACCCACTTTGGAATATTGTCCAACTTTAAAATTAACTATTCTAAATCCCAGGCCCTCAATGTCTCTCTACCACCATTAGAAGTTACTCACTGCCAAGCTTCGTTCCCTTTTCAGTGGAAAAATGACTATATCACCTACCTAGGCATTAGAATCCCCCGGCATCTATCAGAGCTTTATGATCGCAACTTTCTCAATGCCTTGACGAAGATCCAAACAGACCTTCAAAGCTGGAATACCCTGAATGTCTCCTGGTTTGGTCGCTCGGCATTGATAAAGATGATAATCCTTCCCCGTCTTTTATATTTTATGCAAACAATCCCAATCCACTTACCCCCATCTTTCTTCTTGGCCTATAAAAAAGCCTGCTCAAAATTTATCTGGAAAGGCGGTCCCCCCCGCATCAAATATACGAAACTGACATGCTCCAAAACGAAAGGGGGGATTGCCTTGCCAGATCTACATAAATACTACCTGGCTTGCCACCTCACTAGAGTGGTAAACTGGAAAACTCATAAACTAAGCAAACTTTGGACCATTTTGGAAAATGCCTTTAGTACTATACCCTTGCACACCTTAACATGGGTCCCAACGAAACACTACCCTCAGGCTGTAAAATCACATCCGTTTATATAACCGTCACTGCGAGCTTTCTCTACAGCAAAGAACTTATATCACATAGCCTCAACGCCAGGACCGTTGACCCCTCTTCGGGCCAACCCTGAGTTTACTCCTGGAGAATCAAACTCTTTCCTAACACAAGAGTGGCCACATGACGATATCTATGCTCGTCATTTTTTTGTTGATGGGAGGATACGCACATATAACGAATTAAAATCCGTCTCACGCACAAAAGAGTTCCCCTTTTGGTCATACAGACAGCTAAGACACTTCCTTGCATCGACCAACACAAACGACATTTGGACAAGACCACTTACTCCATTTGAAACAATGTATTCTCAGTCCACCCCACAAAGTCACCTAATATCCATGATTTATTCCTTCCTCCAAGATGACACGCTTCGCCCACAGACGGAAACCTCAAGATTATCTTGGGGGAAAGACCTACAAATCAATTTTTCAGACGATGACTGGGAATCTATCCTTACATACGCTCACAAGGGGTCTATGAATGTTGCAATCCAAGAAAATGGGTACAAAATTGCCACGAAATGGTATAGAACTCCCGCTCGATTACACCAATTCTCGCCCTCTATACCCAATATTTGCTGGAGATGCAATAAGGCAATAGGCAACATGCTACATATCTGGTGGGAATGCCCACTACTTCAGCCATTCTGGAAAGAGGTACACTCCATTATTACACATGTAACAACTTATTCCTTAAATTTTAATCCGGCCCAATATCTCCTCCATCATTCGACCCTGCCCAAAAAAGTTTACCATAAATCACTTGCAATGCACATGGTAAATGCCGCCAGAGTGTGCATCCCCGCACACTGGCGCTCAATTACTCCCCCGACCATTACAGAATGGTTAATCAGGGTTGCAAAGTTCGAGGAGATGGAAGAACTGATTCATATTTCCCAAGACCGTATCCAAAAATTTACTGCCATATGGGCCTGCTGGTCCCATTTTAAAACCACTGATTACTATAAATCCTTTTTCCCGTCCTAAACACACTCCCTTCTAAAGTTTCACATTGTATGTCTTGTAACAAGTGATGGAACATGTGGTTCTATTATGTTTCCAGACAGAGAAACTGGCAAATAAACCTAACTTTATACTGTATGTTACAATTCAGGACTCGCGGGGGCGCTCGGGGGGCTTGGGTCGAGGGGCGGTCCCTCCCTCTCTTTCTCTTTTTCTGCTTTTTTCTTCCTCTCTGCCATCTCTTTCTTCCCCCCTCCTTCCCCTATATCTTCCCCCTAACCCCTATCCCTTTGTTTTAACAATCCCTCCCCACCTATCCCCCTATTCTTATTTATTTTGTTTTCCAATATTTGGGGTTATGCTCTACGTAAGACCGTCATAATGTGTCTAATCCCCCACTAACAGACACTCGAACCTATCTCCTTATATGTAATTTACTCAAGGGACAGGACGGGCATTGGACCTCCCTGTACCAGAGACACTGGAATACCTTCACTACTGTATTAATATCACTGATGCATTTCTTGCTATCAAGATTGCCCCCTTTTGGGTGTATATTTTAAATGTTACATATACATTCTGTAAATACAAACGTGTCACAACAATAATCTTTATGACGTACCATTGTCATATGAGTGTACTGTATGATTCTTTTTGATACTCTTTCGATGTATTGTACTTGCTATCTTGTTATTTTTTCAATAAAATCTTTTCTTGTGGAAAAAAAAAAAAAAAAAAACAGTTTTCCAGTTTACATCGTACACAACGCAAGTTTCTAATCAAGTGTATCCACTTCTCCCTCCAAAACAACTATTTTTGGCACCATCAAGAATTCTATAAACAAATAACAGGAATTGCCATGGGAGCGAAATATGCCCCTAGTGTGGCTAATGCGTTCATGGCACAATGGGAGGACGAAGTGGTCTTTAACAACACCCCATGCCAATTAGAACTTTACAAAAGTTTTATAGATGACATTATAATCGTGTGGAACGGGGATAGGGAGTCACTTGAACAATACCTAACAACACTTAACCAGAATGACAAGAACATCTCTCTCACTTGGAAGATTGATAATAAACAGATCCAATTTCTGGATCTAGATATCATCATTGAGAATAATCGATTGATCACCAAAACCCACTTTAAAGAGGTATCTAGAAATAGTTACTTGCCCATCACCAGTTGCCACCATAAACCATGGCTATTTAACATACCAAAAGGGCAACTAATCAGAATTAAACGTAACTGCACGAAAGAATCCGACTACAAAATACAAGCAAATGTGGTCGGACAAAGATTCTTGGACAAAGGATACGACTCCAACTATATTAAGAAACAAATCGCATTGGTTCAATCTCTGGACAGGACAACAATGCTACACTCCCAAAAAACATCTACTAGGTCATTTGAGGCACCGGCACTAATCTTGAGTTTCAATGTCCAACACAAGGACATAGAAAAAATAATAAAGAAACATTGGCACATCTTAAAAGAAGATAGGCATCTGAAAAATGTATTGCCAGATAAGCCACACATTATTTACAAGAGAGCTACCACACTACGAGATATATTAGTTAAGAACGTAGTGGATCCTCCTTCCACCAAACAGTTCTCTTTTTTTAATGGAAAAGGTTTTTTTCCATGTAAATACTGCTTTGCATGCCAAAAGTCGAGGAAATTTCAAAGTAAAAAAACCGAGTTTGTCGCAACCAACACAGGACACACACACCTGATCAAAGATTTTATTAGCTGTCACACAGAGGGGGTTATATATGTTTTGCAATGCTCTTGCAATTTGCAATACGTAGGAAGGACAAAAAGAGCCTTAAAAGTCAGAGTAAAAGAACACGTGCAAAATATAATAAACAAGTACCCGAAACATAATGTCTCGAGACATTTTGCCGAGGTCCACAACAGTAACCTAGCTGAACTAACGTTCTGGGGGATAGAACGCTACCAAAAGGCATGGAGAGGTAGTCACAAAATCCGCAACCTTAGCCAAAAGGAATCTCAGTGGATATACAAAATGAATACTCTAGCACCGAATGGGTTAAACATAGACTTTGACCTGAATTGCTTCATTTGTGATTATTAATGCATTGTTTTATCATCTGATTTTATCATTGTAAACCTTATGCCAACTTTCCGGGACACATATTAATATTTTTTAATTGTTTTTTAAAATATTATTCTCCCCTTGTCTTGTTTTTTAACATTTCTAATATTCTAGCATTCGTCGTCTCAGTAATATTTGTATTATTTCAAATTATTGGATGCTTTGAATACATCACACTAACTTTTAAAGGAATGATTGAGGATTTTATTTCTATTTTTAACCACATGATGGCAGCACATTCAATGAATTTCATCCATCTCATATAATTAATTTATATACACCACGAATTCATGTTTTTACTGTTATACCAATTTTTCCTCATGCACTATTTAGCATTTTTCATTTTTGTCCATTTAGGATATTATTTATGTTTACTTAGTAGCACTGAGAGTCACTTTATCACTGCCCGTAGGTACGTGTATATTAACACAGTTTTCTTTCACCACAAGATGGCAGTATGTCCACTCAGCAGCACAACACACTTTACCTTCAGTCAATCACTTACTCAGAGCACTTTTGCACTCCTGAATCACTTTCGATTCCCTGCGAGTCAACATCCCATTATTGTTTAATTTTGTAAACCGTATAGTATGGTAGTTTTTCAACATTTGGACAGAATAACATCGTCTGACGCCATCAGACCACATAGGCTACACAAATATGGCGTCGAAACAACTTCCGGTTTCTGACTATAAAGTCACGGGGATATCGACCAATCAGAATCCCTGATGAAGTCACGAGGTCACGTGACGTAACGCGTAGGATCCCGTCAACCACTTCACTCGACACTACACACTGCTCTGACCCAGAAGCTGTCAGTGTGAACCGGAAGCTTTGCATTAGGTGACGGCATATCGCCGCCATCTTTACCTGTCACCGCTGCACACTGTATCCACAGTGTGTATGGCTTTTTACCCCATGTTTGGAAATGTTTTTTTGGTAAAATAAATTTCATTTTTTAACCTTACTACACCATTGGAAGCCTTTTTGTCCCTTCTCTTTTTTCGCCCACCTGGCTGGGCTGGAGCCCAGGACCCGGAATCGTTCCTGACTAGAAGTACCCCAAGTTTCAACACACCAGGAACCACCGCCAGAGGACAGACTCCAGTTACTCCCGGACCATCACCTGTATCCATATCAAGGCTTTATTTTAAGCCCTTTAAGGTAAGGGCAATGGGAGACTTTTTTAAGGGAAGGACATCATCCTATCATTGATTATATGTGAAAATACATCACCCAGCCAATTTTCCATTATAGTATCCAACACGAATCCAAGATATTACCCAAGATAAAGGGGAGTCTGAAGAAGTATCATACTAAACTCGTACAGGCCTTTGATGATCTGAGTTTCTCCCACTATGAAAAGAGACACACACGTTTCCTGCGTGGGAGTGGATGGGGTGCTCCGCTCCAGTCCATTTGTAGAGCCACTCCAAGTGGGGACATTTCCTGATTTGCTTGCCAGATTTGTGGCGTCCTCTACATGTCCCTTGAATCTACTAGGAGCTGATGTGTTGTCCGGACTACAGGCCTCAATCAGGACACGCCTGAAGTGGGGATGAAGTTACATACTCCCCTATCTTTAGAAGACTAATCTGCTTTGTGTTCTCTGCCTCTCCTGATGACACTTAATGAAGCAAAAACTTCAAGTTCAATACTGCAGGAAGTACTTGACAGAATCCCTGCGTGCCTATGGTCCACAGGACCGGAAGACAACGGTCACTTAAAGGTGCCACCAGTTTCAGTCAAGCTAAAAGAGGGCACATCATTGCCCCGGAAACCACAATAACCCCAAGAAGAGAATCCTAAAGAAGAACCAGGTACCTGCTGTGGATGCCTTTGACTGCAAAATACCTCACAGAGGTGGACCTTACAAACGCTTTCTTCAGTGTCCACCCTCACCCCTCCTGCTGGTACCTTTTTGCATTCATCCACGGAAAGAAACGGCAACATACCTAAACAGTTGTGCCACAAGGGGCACAGAACTTTCCAAGCCAGTTTGCAAAAGCTATGGCTATCATCCTTAACACATGACAAGAGGAACACCCGGAAGTGATTCTCTTCCAACATGTTGATGACCTTCTCCTTTGTGCAGCTGACTTACCCCCTGTTGAAGTCACCTCAGAAAGCCTGTTGTGCTATCTTGCCAACCATGGCTGCAGAGCCTCAAAGCCCAAATTGCAGTGGTGCTCAACACCTGTCATTTTCCTTGGACTAATTTCCTAGTGCAGAGCATGGATTACAGAAGCCTTCCTACTGATGCTCTGCAATCAGACCCCTTCCAGATGTCTCCTGAAGAAATATCTAAAGTTTGAAGCCTTTAAGTGCGCCACCCCCGGCGCTAGGGCTCCCAGCCTACGACAAAACGCTCAAGTTCTTTGTATCCGAACGTCTGGGACATGCTGCAGGTGTACTCACCCAATCACACGGCATCAGCCTACGCCCCGTAGGATATTATTCCTGTCGGCTGGATGCGGTAGCAAGAGGAGGCCTATTGTGTCTGCGAGCTGGCTTTGCTATACAAGCCTTGCTTGATAAAACTTTGAACTTGGTCCTCGGACACTGCCTCGTTCTGCTTGCTCCCCATGATGTTGCCATATTCAACCAAGATCCAGCCGAAACACTTGTCCACTACCAGACACTTGAGACTCCTGTGTTCCCTCCTACTGGACAGCATTACTCTATTAAGTTGTCAAACACTGAACCCTACCACCCTTCTTCCACTTCTCGAGGGGGGAAAGGAGGAGGAGGAGTAGAGTCTTGACTTGTCACCCCATGACCACACAGGACACGCGGCCACCACTGAAAACACTGTTCTACAAGCTGAAGCCTTACCACCGGTGATGTCTACACAGGAGGCAGAGCTGTAAGCACTTACTACAGCATGTAAATGGGCAGAGGGAAAGGAGGTGGAGCCAACAGTCATATGGACTCAAGATATGCTTTCAGCATTGCCCATGATTATGGTGTTATCTAGGACAGAGGATTCCTGATGGCTGCAGGAACACCTGTGAAAACTTGATTGATGCCTTGCTTCTCACAACCCAAGTGACTATTATGAGTAAAAGCACACGACAAAATGAACTCAAAGGAAGCTTAAGGCAATCATCTAGCCAATTCAGCTGCCAAACAGACAGCTGGTGGTTCACGGGAAGTGGACAGTAGGGTGGTAGAAGAAGACCACCCCGTGCTTACCTTACAGACTTTCCCAGTGGACAGAGTTTATCTAAAAGAACTACAGGAAACAACAAGTCCGGATAAGAAGGAAAGCTGGAAACGGAGAGGAGCAACTCTCAGAAATGGACTATTCGAGTGCAACAAGAAGCCTTGTCTACCCAGGAGTATGTACCCAGCCGTGGTGCAATGGGCACATGGAGCTGCCCACTTGACAAAGACTTTTTTGAACTCTCTTATCAACAAGTGTTGCACCAAGAGTTACTCCACTGACCGACAACTTCTGCAGATCATGCATTATCTGCACCAAATGTAACCCAGGACGCACAGAAAAAACACAGAAGAAGCACCTGGCAAAAGCCCTATACCCCATTCCAGAGGATGCAAATTGATCATTCTCAAGTGCCAAGAAGTGGCAGATTCGAATACGCTCTAGTGGAAGTGGTCACGACTGCCAGGACCACAGCTAAGAAACTACTAAGTGAGATAGTATGTAGATTTGGGGTCCCAGAGGTGATATTGAGAGATCAGGGACCAGCCTTAACAGCAACCCTTACTAAAGAGAGTTGGGCAGCACTGGGGGTTCAGTTGGCACTACACACCCCATACCACCCTCAAAGTAGCAGGAAGGTAGAAAGGATAAATGGGACACTAAAAACAGGATGTTAAAGATGGCCCAAGAGACTAACATGAGTTGGCCAGACAGTTATCCCATTGCCCTGTTCAGTGTCAGACACACCCCCAGGGGAAACATGCCCTATCCCCTTATGAAATTTTGTTTGGTTCAGCTCCCAGACTTGGTTGTTACTTTCCACAACAGTTACAGTTACAGTCTGATGTGTTGACTAATTATGTAACCACATTATCACGAGAATTAACCTGAATGCATGTCCAGGTGTTTTCTTCCATTCCAGATCCTGAATTAGATACAGGAACACACCAACTACTGTCTGGAGATACTTGAGCCAAGTTATGATGGTCCATTCTAAGTTTTGCTGACCACAGCCACCTCAGTCAAGTTGGCCAGGAAGAACACCTGAATGCACGCTTATCACTGCAGGAGAGCGTGTTTTCGGGCGCTGCATATCCTTTTTCTGTTTGATCTAGGGGGGAGGGGCCCAGGAGGTGGCCATCACAAAAATGATAACATAATTACGTTTTGGTGTAACTCTTCAGGTACACATGTGACCACCTTTACCTTAGATTACTGTGACATAGTACCTTGTCCATTTGAACCTTCATGGTGATGCCATTGGTACAGTGATATCCCTGACAGTAAGGACATATATGTATGCCACACAGACAGTTACTGGGGACAGAGTTGTGGTTTCTGTGGGGGCCAGTGGGTTGGAACACAGGGCCAGACTGGGCAACCACAGAGTGCATTAGACAAAAAAAAGATGAAAATAGAAAGCCCCATATCCTAACCAAAGATACCCCTGATACATACACTGACCCAGCACACAGTCAGAGGAGGAAGCGAGCAGCTCTCTCCGGAAGCTTTGATCCTCATGTATACATAGATGCCATAAGGGTTACAAGGGGGGGTCCCTGATGAGTTTAAAGCCAGGGATCAGGAAAAAGCTGGTTTTGAGTCTTTGATCCCCATCACAACTGTCAGCAAGAATGTAGATTGGATTAACTACATGTCATGGTTATGCAATAGAGTTTGTCGATCAGCATACCTGTCTCCATGTGTTCATCTCTAGAGACCAGCTGACCCTCACCTGACTGCTTTTGTAACATCTACTCTAAGCATGGCCCCACCCCAGGCCCTATCAGGGAACCCTATATTAACCTGTGCACCGCAAGCCAGCAGTGCTGATCAACCATTGTGTGTTAGCCTCTATGTGTACTTGCTGTGTTTCCTACATCTGATTCCTGTTACCGACTTTGGCCTGTTCCCGACCATCCCTGTTTGCCTGTGACCCTGATGTTCCAGCCTGCTGCCTCCTTCCTCTTCTCCTGTAGTCTACGGTGAGCGTGAGCTGTGAGACCCTGGGGGCCGCGACCTGGAGCCAGACTGCAGCGCAGTCCATCCTTACCATTAAAGGCTCTGGTGAACACCTGCTGGCTCTTAGACTCCGCACCCTGGGGAATCTATGCTCTAGCTCCCAGTGGGATCTGTGTCAGTGATCCAGTAGACCTGCTTCCCGAACCTCCCAGGGTTCAATTTGCAGCAGTCACCCGTAGGGTCCACTAC